>NC_063061.1:38344543-38417043 GCF_018812025.1 Megalobrama amblycephala
CATTTTTAACAAGTGTTTTGAGTAGGTTTAGGCTGTTGTGTTTTTTTTTTTTCCTATGTGGTTTTTAGGGTGATGCGAGTGTTTTAGGCAGTTTTTATGCAACTTATAAAGTGATGCAAGTATTTTAGGCAGTTTCTATGCAGTTGCTAGGGTGTTCTGAGTGTTTTAGGCTGTTGCTATGCAGTTGCTAGCATGATGCGTGTGTTTAGGAAGTTACTGTGCAAACACTAGGGTATTCTGAGTGTTTTAGGCTGTTGCTATGTGGTTTCTAGACTGATACAAGTGTTTTAGGTTGTTGCTATGTGATTGCTAGGGTGCTGCAAGTGTTTTAGGCAGTTGCTATGCAGTTGTTAGGGTGTTTTGAGTGTTTTAGGCAGTTTCTTGTGTGTTATGGCAGCTTTTAGGCAGTTACTATGGCGTTCTTAGTGTTTAGACTGTTGTTATCCAGTTGCTAAGGTGTTCTGAGTGTTGCAGGCTGTTACTAAACAGTTGCTAAGGTGTTCTGAGTGTTGTAGGCAGTTGCTATGCACTAGTTAGGGTGTTTTGAGTGTGTAGACTGTTGATATGCAGTAGCTAAGGTGTTCTGAGTGTTTTAGGCAGTTGCTATGCAGTTGCTAGGGTGTTCTGAGTGTTTTAGGCTGTTGCGATGCAGTTGTTTGGGTATTCTGAGTGTTTTAGGCTGTTGGTATGCAGTTGTTAGGGTGTTTTAAGTGTTTTAGGCAGTTTCTTGTGTGTTATGGCAGCTTTTAGGTAGTTACTATGGTGTTCTGAGTGTTGCAGGCTGTTACTAAGCAGTTGCTAGCATGATGCGTGTGTTTAGGAAGTTGCTGTGCAAACACTAGGGTATTCTGAGTGTTTTAGGCTGTTGCTATGTGATTGCTAGGGTGCTGCAAGTGTTTTAGGCAGTTGCTATGCAGTTGTTAGGGTGTTTTGAGTGTTTTAGGCAGTCTTATGTGTTATGGCAGCTTTTAGGCAGTTACTATGGCGTTCTGAGTGTTGCAGGCTGTTGCTATGTGATTGCTAGGGTGCTGCAAGTGTTTTTGGCAGTTGCTATGCAGTTGTTAGGGTGTTTTGAGTGTTTTAGGCAGTCTTATGTGTTATGGCAGCTTTTAGGCAGTTACTATGGTGTTCTGAGTGTTGCAGGCTGTTACTAAGCAGTTGCTAAGGTGTTCTGAGTGTTGTAGGCAGTTGCTATGCAGTAGTTAGGGTGTTTTGAGTGTGTAGACTATTGATATGCAGTAGCTAAGGTGTTCTGAGTGTTTTAGGCAGTTGCTATGCAGTTGTTAGGGTGTTTTGAGTGTTTTAGGCAGTCTTATGTGTTATGGCAGCTTTTAGGCAGTTACTATGGCGTTCTGAGTGTTGCAGGCTGTTGCTATGTGATTGCTAGGGTGCTGCAAGTGTTTTAGGCAGTTGCTATGCAGTTGTTAGGGTGTTTTGAGTGTTTTAGGCAGTCTTATGTGTTATGGCAGCTTTTAGGCAGTTACTATGGTGTTCTGAGTGTTGCAGGCTGTTACTAAGCAGTTGCTAAGGTGTTCTGAGTGTTGTAGGCAGTTGCTATGCAGTAGTTAGGGTGTTTTGAGTGTGTAGACTATTGATATGCAGTAGCTAAGGTGTTCTGAGTGTTTTAGGCAGTTGCTATGCAGTTGCTAGGGTGTTTTGAGTGTTTTAGGCTAGGGCTGACCGATATATCGCACCCGTAGATCACTGACAAGCCACGCAATATCGCGTTCATATCGCAGATGAATCGCCTTCGATAATGAACGCGATATTGCGTGGCTTGTCAGTGAACTACGGCTCTGTCTATTAAATGCCGCTCCATTTGAAAGCAGGTGATGGCGATTTAGTGGCAATCAGGGAACCGGCTTTACTGACGAAATGCGCGTGACAATCGCATGCGATATATCAGTCAGCCCTATTTTAGGCAGTTGCTATGCAGTTGCTAGGGTGTTCTCAGTGTTTTAGGCTGCTGCTATGCAGTTGTTTGGGTATTCTGAGTGTTTTAGGCTGTTGATATGCAGTTGTTAGGGTGTTATGAGTGTTTTAAGCTGTTTCTATTGTGTTGTGAATGTTTTAGGGAGTTACTATGGTGTTCTAAGTTGTTGCTATGCAGTTGCTAGTGTGTTCTAAATGTTTTTAGCAGATGCCATGCAGTTGTTAGGGTGTTTTGAGTGTTTTAGGCAGTTTCTTGTGTGTTATGGCTGTTTTTAGGCAGTAACTTTGGTGTTCTGAGTGTTAAGACTGTTGTTATGCAGTTGCTAAGGTGTTCTGAGTGTTGTAGGCTGTTACTAAGCAGTTACTAAGGTGTTCTGAGTGTTGTAGGCTGTTACTAAGCAGTTACTAAGGTGTTCTGAGTGTTGTAGGCAGTTGCTATGCAGTAGTTAGGGTGTTTGGAGTGTCTAGACTGTTGATATGCAGTAGCTAAAGTGTTCTCAGTGTTTTATGCTGTTGCTATGCAGTTGCTAGGGTGTTCTGAGTGTTTTAGGCTGTTGCGATGTAGTTGTCTGGGTATTCTGAGTGTTTTAGGCTGTTGATATGCAGTTGTTAGGGTGTTCTGAGTGTTTTAAGCTTTTTCTATTGTGTTGTGATGTTTTAGGAAGTTACTATGGTGTTCTAAGTTGTTGCTATGCAGTTGCTAGTGTGTTCTGAGTGTTTTAGGCTGTTGCTATGCAGTTGCTATGGTGTTCTGAGTGTTTTAGACATTGTGGATGTTTTTAGGGAGTTACTCTGGACTATCTGAGTTGTTGCTATGCAGTTGCTAGTGTGTTTGAAATGATTTTTAGCTGTTGCTATGCAGTTGCTAGGGTGTTCTGAGTATGGTTTACCTGGCATAAAGAAGGAACTGGTAAAGCTGCTGCCCGGTGCTTTAGAGGACGGGTATCCCGGTGAGTCCCGGTTATAATCGGCAGTGCTGGCAGACGGGGCGTATACCTGAAGCAAACATACAACAGGCGTTGATCAGGACAACTGAAGACACAACACACGCTTTCAACATGCATCTTACTTTAGATTTTTATGCAATCAAGATCATCATTTCATGCATGAAGATGTATTAGAAAAAGTCTGTAAAATTGCTTTTTATGATATCAGGAGAGGAACACTTTCCCAGGAACAATTTGCCGTGTTCCCAAAGTGTTGCAACACAATAATTTAGTGCAAATGTGAGACGAGCAGCTGCGGCGGATCAGTAATGACATCAGTGCACAAACAGCAGAGCATTCCCGTCTGGAAAACTGTGCTGTAATGACTAGCAGGAACGCTGGGAACATGCCGGATGGGAATAGCTGGAATAAACAGTGGATGTGTGAGGACAGAACGACCCTCAGAGATACAGAAACAGAAGATCTTCCTAAATTCACCTCAAATTACAAGAACATCAAAGATTTGATCTCTCTAACTCAAATATTTATCCAAGATAAAGATGCGATTAAATGCAGAGCAAACGAAAACTTTAAGTGGTTTCTGAAGAGAACATGTTTTTTCTAAGGAATTGTAGGAGTAAAATCTGAGACAAACCTAAATGAGGCTCAACTGAGAACTCATGACATCTCCAGAGCTCGAGGGTGAAGTTTGAGGAGTTTTATGGAGACCAAGAGACTTCAGCACAGATGGAGGACTTTACTTTCCCATGAACAGTCTTACACACACACACACACACACACACACACACACACACACACACACACAATGTCTGTGAAAGAGATCAGGCTGTGACTTTGGGGGGGTTCAATAACATGGAGATTTTGTTCTGGCTAGTTTGTTTCTGCTGTAGTGAAGCACCTGTCCATAGTTAATGCACACATGTGTTTTGAGTGGTTCTTAGGCTGTTGCTATACAGTTAGGGTGTTTCAAGCGCTTTAGGCTGTTGCTATCCAGTTAGGGTGTGTGTTTTAGGCTTTTGCTATGCAATTAGGGTTGCTCTGCAGCTAGGGTGTTTCGAGCATTTTAGGTGATTGCTATGCATTTAGGGTGTTTTGAGAGTTTTAGGCAGCTGCTATGCAGTTAGGGTGTTTCGAGTGTTTTAGGTGGTTGCTATGCAGTTAGGGTGTTTCAGGCTGTTGCTATGCAGTTAGGTTGTTTCAAGTGTTTTAGGCGGTTGCAGTTAGGGTGTTTAGGCTGTTGCTATGCAGTTAGGGTGTTTTAGGCTGTTGCTATGCAGTTAGGGTGTTTTGAGAGTTTTAGGCAGCTGCTATGCAGTTAGGGTGTTTCGAGTGTTTTAGGTGGTTGCTATGCAGTTAGGGTGTTTCAGGCTGTTGCTATGCAGTTAGGTTGTTTCAAGTGTTTTAGGCGGTTGCTATGCAGTTAGGGTGTTTTAGGCTGTTGCTATGCAGTTAGGGTGTTTCGAGTGTTTAAGGCTGTTGCTATGCAGTTAGGGTGTTTCGAGTGTTTTAGGTGGTTGCTATGCAGTTAGGGTGTTTCAGGCTGTTGCTGAAGAGAACATGTTAGGGTTGTTAAACTATGCAGTTAGGGTTTTTTGAGCTCTTTCGGCAGCTGCTATGCAGTTAGGGTGTTTCAGGCTGTTGCTATGCAGTTAGGATGTTTCAAGTGTTTTAGGCGGTTGCTGTGCAGTTAGCGTGTTTCCAGTGTTTTAGGCAGTTGCTATGCAGTTAGGGTGTTTCCAGTGTTTTAGGCGGTTGCTATGCATTTAGAGTGTTGAGAGCTTTAGGCTGTTGCTATACAGTTAGGGTGTTTCGAGTGTTTTAGGCGGTTTCTATGCAGTTAGGGTGTTTTGAGCACTTTTGGCAGCTGCTATGCAGTTAGGGTGTTTCAGGCTGTTGCTATGCAGTTAAGGTGTTTTGAGCACTTTCGACAGCTGCTATGCCGTTAGGGTGTTTCAGGCTGTTTCTAGGCAGTTAGGGTGTTTCAAGAGTTTTAGGCAGTTGCTATGCATTTAGAGTGTTGAGCGCTTTAGGCTGTTGCTATGCAGTTAGGGTATTTCGAGTGTTTTAGCCGGTTGCTATGCAGTTAGGGTGTTTCGAGTGTCTTAGGCTGTTGCTATGCAGTTAGGGTGTGCGTTTTAAGTGTCTGCTGTGCAGTTAGGGTATTTCGAGTGTTTTAGGTGGTTGCTATGCATTTAGGGTGTTTCAGGCTGTTGCTATGCAGTCAGGGTGTTTCGAGTGTCTTAGGCTGTTGCTATGCAGTTAGGGTGTGCGTTTTAAGCGTCTGCTGTGCAGTTAGGGTGTTTTGAGTGTTTTAGGTGGTTGCTATGCATTTAGAGTGTTTTGAGAGTTTTAGGCAGCTGCTATGCAGTTAGGGTTTTTTGAGCACTTTCGGCAGCTGCTATGCAGTTAGGGTTTTTTGAGCACTTTCGGCAGCTGCTATGCAGTTAGGGTGTTTCAGGCTGTTGCTATGCAGTTAGGATGTTTCAAGTGTTTTAGGCGGTTGCTGTGCAGTTAGCGTGTTTCCAGTGTTTTAGGCAGTTGCTATGCAGTTAGGGTGTTTCCAGTGTTTTAGGCGGTTGCTATGCATTTAGAGTGTTGAGAGCTTTAGGCTGTTGCTATACAGTTAGGGTGTTTCGAGTGTTTTAGGCGGTTTCTATGCAGTTAGGGTGTTTTGAGCACTTTTGGCAGCTGCTATGCAGTTAGGGTGTTTCAGGCTGTTGCTATGCAGTTAAGGTGTTTTGAGCACTTTCGACAGCTGCTATGCCGTTAGGGTGTTTCAGGCTGTTTCTAGGCAGTTAGGGTGTTTCAAGAGTTTTAGGCAGTTGCTATGCATTTAGAGTGTTGAGCGCTTTAGGCTGTTGCTATGCAGTTAGGGTATTTCGAGTGTTTTAGCCGGTTGCTATGCAGTTAGGGTGTTTCGAGTGTCTTAGGCTGTTGCTATGCAGTTAGGGTGTGCGTTTTAAGTGTCTGCTGTGCAGTTAGGGTATTTCGAGTGTTTTAGGTGGTTGCTATGCATTTAGGGTGTTTCAGGCTGTTGCTATGCAGTCAGGGTGTTTCGAGTGTCTTAGGCTGTTGCTATGCAGTTAGGGTGTTTTGAGAGTTTTAAGCAGCTGCTATGCAGTTAGGGTTTTTTGAGCGCTTTAGGCTGTTGCCATGCAGTTAGGGTGTTTCGAGTGTCTTGAGCTGTTGTTATGCAGTTAGGGTGTTTCAAATGCTTTAGGCTGTTGCTATGCAGTTAGGGTGTTTCGAGCGCTTTAGGGCAGCTGCTATGCATTTAGGGTGTTTCAGGCTGTTGCTATGCAGTTAGGGTGTTTCGAGTGTTTTAGGCTGTTGCTATGCAGTTAGGGTGTTTCAAGTGTTTTAGGCTGTTGCTATGCAGTTAGAGTGTTTCGAGCGCTTTAGGGCAGCTGCTATGCAGTTAGAGTGTTTCAGGCTGTTGCTATGCAGTTAGGGTGTTTCGAGTGTTTTTAGGCTGCTGTTATGCAGTTGCTCGGGTGTCTTGAGTGTTTTAGGCAGTTGCTAGGGTGTTATGGCTGTTTTTAGGCAGTTACTTTGGTGTCCTGAGTGTTTTAGGTTGTTAGTATGCAGTCGCTAGAGTGTTTCAAGTGTTTTACGCAGTTAGTACGCAGTTGCTACGGCATTTTGAGTGTTTTAGATTGTTGCTATGCAGTTGTTAATGAGTGCAGGGTTGCTAGGCGGTTGCCAGGTGTTTTCTTCCTGTTTGGTCTGTAGATGTGGCCCTGGTTTCTCCTTCGATGTGTGTCTGTGGGATTCTTTTGGTCCAGCAGGTGCATCTGATCACTTAAAAGTAGCAGCACCTCTGCTCAACAACACACATGATTTGAGGAATCATTCATTTCTGGAGCACAAATGCTGCAGGAGTGAGTCTGTTTACTGCTGCAGATCAGGAGCAGATGGAGTGAAACCAGAGCAGTCACGAAAGCCACAACACACACACACACACACACACACACACACACACACAGTCTCTCCCACTACACACCTTATCGGTGTAACTCGCTTGCTGCACCTGTGCTGAACTGACCCACTACACACACACATGCAATAAACACACATGCAGGAAAACACACACTTTTGAGACAGACATTCAACAAACTAGCAAACTAACATTCGTTATTTTTGCGGAAGGAAGTTCCACCCCTCGCTTTGGACTTTATTCCATCAACCTGCAATTGCCATAATGCTGTACAGATGTAGAACAACATCAAGAGCTCCAACACACACATACACACTGGGGTCTGGCTTTACCATCAAACACTAATCTATTCCACATGAACCACAGCGAGTGAGCGCACACACACACACTCCCTGAGGAGAAGTGGCTTCCTGTGGCTTGATTAGGGAGAACTGTGCAAAGACAAGTGCCTCCCACAACAGCACCTGTGACTGTGTGTGTGTGTGTGTGTGTTTCAGGTCAGATGTCAATACAGCCAGGAAACACTTTACACACAACTAATAGAAAGAGAGACACACACATAACACACACACACACACACACACACACACAGAGATTTAGCTGGTTTCTGTCAGGTTATCAGTTCAGACGAGACCGCTGAAGATAATCTCAGATCACCATTTTTTAATAAAAAAAATCAAAACAATCACACAATTTGTTAATGAAATGATACTAAATATATCATAAAAATGCAAAATTTAAATAAACGACTAATTATAAAACAAAAGTCAAAATGAGTTGATGAAAAGCTAATGATTAAATCATAAAAATGTAAAATTAAAATAAATACTTTTCAAATAAAAACAATTAAAGTGGATGAAAAGTTAATAATTAAATCATAAAAATATAAAATTAAATTATTTTAAAATAAAACAAATTACTGGATGATTTTATAATGTAAATAAATGCAAAATATATATAAAAAATAAATATATTTTTTTTTTATATGCATGTCATGTGACCGTTAACCTACATCAGAAAACTGTGAATGTGTTGGTAAATTATTGAAATATTAACTTAAAATCTCAGAGGGACTTCAAGAAAATATTTCAGCTCAAAGGAGGTCGGCTAATGGAAAAACGTTACGGAATCTCAGATTTAAAGAGAAATGAAAGAAATTTCTTTAGGACAATCAGTAAATCACTGTTTACGTGAGAAATCTCCACATGCTCGTCCACCTAGACAAAAAGTTCAAGCACAAAAAGACGATTGAAACAGCTGAAATCCTCTCTTTACACAATATTTGAGTTTTAACAACAACGCAAGCTTCACTTTGTGCTTTTAAAGCCGCTGTTCAATTTCCACAAACTGAAGGTCGAGTTGAAATGATTCTCTGTGATGATCAACCGTGTGTCACAGATGTTGAACATGGACATTCAGTTTCAAATCTAAAGCAGAATATTCCTTTAAGAACAATAACAGGTGGAGAAAACACATCTGGAGCTGATCGAACACAACACACACAAATGAGAGAAAACAAAGAGTTACAAGATGAGACGGAGAGAAAGAAAAGAGCTCAATTCAGTGTTTATACTGAGAAATGAGTTCAAGATGCAACACACACACACACACACACACACACACACACACACACACACACATACAAATCTGATCAAAGGCACCAAAGCTTTTAATTGACCTGTAATTACATCAAATGAACCTGGAGAAACACATACAGATGGAGAGAAAGTAAAGAAAAAAAAAGAAACAAAACAAAAATACTTAAAAAAAAGAAAAGAAAGAAACTAAACAAAAATAGTAAAAAAAACAGACCGAAAAGAAATAAAAAGAAAGGTGTGTCGTATGGGTTCACATTCAGGTCTGAAGTCGGAGACCTGTGTGTGTGTGTGTGGGCATCTCTGATTTGACTGACAGCTTGACAGTGTGGCCTTGCTGTGTGTGTTGCCATAGCGATGGCAGAAGAAAGCGCGTCAGATCTGAGCGTGTCTGCAGCACAGATGGTGCCGAGAGGAACCGCTCCACACTTCCCTCCATACTCACATATCTGCCGCTTTGCCTTGCTTTTCATTTCTTTATTGTTCATCCTCATGGATGCCATGCCAGGTAGAGACACACACACACACACACACACACACACACACACACACACACACACACACACACACACAAGAAGATCCAAGCGCTTCAAGCCATGCGCTCGTCGGCTGCGTGTGTGTTCTCTGTTTCAGATCAACAGGATTACGTGTCAAGCGCTGCCATGTTTCTTTCTTCTCTTCTTTTCTCTCATTCTTGTCTTTGTCGGAGATCAACAGCAGATCTTTGTTCTCTAACAGATTTACCCTGTTTGATTACAGTGATTTACTGCTGCTGGAGCCCCCTAGTGGAGCTCCACACACACACACACACACACACACACAGACTCACTCACACACACACTCATGCACACGCACTCTCTCACACAGACACACACGCACAGACACACACACACTCAGACAGACTCACTCACACACACACACACACACACACACACACACACACACACACACACACACACACACACACACACACACACACACACACGCGCGTAAACACACACACGTACACTCACTCATGCTCACACACATACTCACACACTCAGACACTCACACACACACTCAAGCACAAACACACACTCACATCGCACACTTTCTCTCTCACACACACACCACACACTCACTCACTCACACACACTCTATCTCTCTTACACACACACACACACACACATCACACACTCAGACACTCACACACACGCTCAAGCACAAACACACACTCACATCCCACACTTTCTCTCACTCTCTCTCACACACACTTCACACACACACACACACACACACACACACACACACACACACACACACACACACACACACACACACACACACACCATATTCAGCAGCACACTATTCACAAATAAACACTCATGTTTATCAATTGTAATAATTATAATATTTAATATTAACTAATATTTAACTATTATACATGACATATTATTTGTCTAATATTTAATATCTAATAATATTATCATTAAAATATAACATTGGACGAATGCAAAGCCAATGTATTTAATCATCACATGTCAGAGCTCAACGCTAAGGATTTTTTCTACTGGCCCGGTTGGGCCAGTGGTTCATATTTTACTTGTCCCACAACAAAAAATTAATAAAGTAACTGAAAAGAAAATAGGCATATAAAATAAGCCAAGTTATTGTTTTCGTTGTTTATGAAACATGTAACCTTAATAAATAAGGTTATGACACCAAAAGCTACTAGATTATCTCACTTAAATGTTAAATATTGTTAGATAACTAAAGAGCAAGTAATAAAATGGTAATAAATAATCAAATTACGAGTATAGCACATATGAATACAACAGAACAAACATATAAATGAAATAAACAATGCTTTTCAAGTTTTTCAGGTACAGAAATTGTAATATCTATAACTATAACTATAGATTAAACTTTATGAATCAGTCGAGAGCTAGATGCATAAATAATGTTTTGAAATGTTGAAAATATAAAACGTTAAAAACTGTTATTTGAAATTATTTTAAAAATGAAAAGACACTTTAAACCTGAAATTAAACACGCCAGTAGGTGGCAGCAATCCCTGCTAATGAGCGAGTCATTGAGATTCAACCGATTCATTCAAACAGCTGATTCATTCAGGAAGTGTTTCTCCGAGACACAAAACAATGCTGTGGACTTTGTTTGGAGCTATTTTCATAGGCAAAACCAGAGTGAAACAGGTGATTTGGTGTCTAATATGTAAGTCACTTGATCACATTTGTAATTGTTGATATTTGGAGAAAAACGGCACTGTGTAATATTGGTTAACTTTATTAAATGATATGAATATAAAAGATATACTGGAGCATTTTTGCCCCTTATCTCGAATTCTGGGGCATTCTAAAGGCATTTTAATAGACTAAATCACGCAGTGAAAGCGTACGCTCTAAATATGCATGCGCACTAGTCTAACCTAACGTCACGTATTGCATGCATGCATTCAATGGGTGTGTTGTGTTTTTGTTTGGTTTTGTAAATTAAGGGATATACTCGATAATTTCAGATCGTTAAATGAACAATTACGATATCATAGACATAGACGATATATATCGCACACCCTACAGCACTGCCCCGATCGGGCAAGTGACCGTTTCGTCCCGAGAGTCATTCACACTGGCCCCGGGCCATCGGCAGTCCTTATTGTCGAGCCCTGCATGTGATGCACAACAGTAAGAGTGTTTTCTATGCGGCATGACTGAAAAACACTAACTTATGATCAGTGTTACAGAATCACAAGAAAGAATGAAAAATAATTAAGGAAAGATAAAGTTCTTTAATATAAACAGTAAAAAAGAAGAACATCTAAATAAACGAACGTACATTAAAATAAAGCAGTGCAGAGTAAAATAACGAAACCGTGATGTTTTCTTTGAACTGCATCATTTACGGTATATGAACATAGTAATCAAACGTACGGTGGTAGTCGCATGTCTAACCATCTGATAGGATCAGAAGAAGAGAGACGTGGCATGTGTTTATAATATGACTGTCCAAATGTTGAGTCAGAACAGATGAAGAGATCTGATACGTGATGTCAGTCGCTCTGAATCATCACACACTTCAAACAGCAGCTCCATCACTCTCCTCGCCTGTTTGATCTTAAACCTCTTGTTTCAGTAAGCATGTTTCACTTCAAAAACATATACTTTACTAACAGCCTTTATGTATAATGCATTATAAAGGTATTCAAAACGTATGTCATAATGCATAAGTGCATTGCAACATTTGCAGATCTGAAATTGTGTTTTAATGCATTATACTTTATAAACGTGTAACAACGAATACGTATTATAACTGTGGTTACAATTATGACATGATAAGGTGCATAACAAGGCATGATTAATAAATACATATAGGCTTGAAGTAAAGTGTTAAACTCTTTCAGGAAAAGCACCTGCTTCACAGAACGACTCACATTGAGTCAGTATGTATCGCTACAGTTGTCAAGATGACCACGTAAACAGGAAATGACACTCATGTGTCCACCCCCACAGCCTTATGGGTAATAAGAGCCACTCTGTGCCGCTTTTGCTTCTCCAATCAAATAAGTCAAAGAAGGTACTTAAAAACCTCGAGGGAGGCAGAAAGAGAAAACGAGATCGGAAAACAACCAGGAAAAAAGGAAAGCGTAAACATCTTTCATGAGGTTTTCAGTGCTTTCTGGTAATTTTAGGCATTTAGAGGTTATTTTACATCATGTTACAAGAAACAGACTATTATTACTGACAAAAAAACACAATAATTAAGCGCACACACACACAGGTGACGGACTTTACTACAGGCGCTTTATTATTTGTGCACCCTTTCAAGGTATAGAGCTTTTGGCAAGTGACCACAGCGCTTCTAATTTAACCTAATTACTGCCAGATGCCTCGATCACACACACACACACACACACACACACACACACATGCAAACAAGCCAAATGAACTCACAACTCAACAAACACAACAGATGCACAGATGTAGTTGGTTTATTCCTCCGTTGATCAGTTTTGCAACCTAAAAAAAAATACATGCAATTCATGATGTTCTGTGTGAACACACACACACACACACACACACACACACACACACACACACACACACGTCACATTCAGACCTAAACCAGACGCGTGTGTGACCCACAGGAAGTGTTCGGGGAGAAAATGGGCGGCAGAAGATGGCTGCCGTCCAAACTCATCTCCATGGTGATATTCTAACGACCCTTTCATGGGACACGCGAATCCGATTGGTCGGGACCCATGTGACCGCAATCGAAATGGATGAGCCTCCTGATTGGCCGCTGAAAACGGAACCTTCGGGACGAGCCAAATAGAATGTTCCGTCCCATTGAGATCCAGTGCGCTGGATAATTCCATGACATTCCATCCAGACATTAGCACAATCAACGGCCCGGCGCTCCCGCGATATCTGATCTGGTATCAGCTCTCACACCGGCTAAACCCTCACCAAACCCCACCGGACGGATCCCACGAATACGTGCCAAATCAATTTCAGAGGATTACCAGGAAAGATTGTGGAAATCTGGAAAGGTTTAAGTGGGACTCCGGGCAACCGGTGGAAGTGTAACCTTGAGAAACACAAGTCAACTGACAAGCAGATGAGATGTGTGTTTCAGTGGCAGTAATCACATGATTCTGTGCGCGCGCGTGTGTGTGTGTGTGTGTGTGTGTGTGAGGAAACTGTCCAGCAGTTGTGGAGTTGGTGACGTGCCAGTTGGCTCACAGATACTTGATTAACTGTCACCATAAACAATCAATTGATGGTAATAATTAAAAAAGGAATTTTAAAGGCACACAGGAGCAGCTGTGTTCAAGAGTCAATATACATATTATTACAACATTTTTCACGAGTTTGACGTTATTCAAAATATACCTCAAAATGTATGCAATTGCTCTGAAATGTCTGAAAATTATTACAAATATTTTGTTTAATCAGCGATTACTGCAAGGCAGATTCAAAATATGCAACGTCAATATGATAAAACTTCAGTCAAAAATGAAACAAGGAAGACTGAGATTTAATAATTTTCAGATGCACCATGAGAACATATTTATACATATTTATATATGTATAATGAAAGTATAAATTAATGATTTTTAATTGTATAAATAAAAGTTCATGTATATATATATATATATATGAAATGCTATATGCTGTTTATATAAATGAATATAATTGTGCTGTCAAGCAATTAATCATAATCGCATCCAAAATAAGCTTGTTTTTACATAATATATGTATGTATGTATGTATATATATATATATATATATATATATATATATACACGTATACATATAAATATTTCTTTAATATATGCATATATATTATATATGCATAATAAAAATACACAGTGCACATACTGTAAAACAAACTTATTTTGGATGCAATTAATCATTTGACAGCACATATCCATACACACACACACTATATGTACGTAAAAATTTATATAAACACCATATATTCAAATCTGAATTATTTAATTTACTATATTTTGCATATTTGTTGTGCATATTTTAACAAAATGAAATGACATCTTTCATGAAAACAGGAACTTCAAATAAATTAATGCTTCAAAAACATCACAATCATAAACTATAGTTAATTTTATATTGCCAACAACATAATATAGGATATATCATAAATATATTTCCCGGCAGCAGTTCATACGGTGCACAAAAGACACATCGAAAAAAAGCATTTCTCATGTTTATGTCACTGCCGTGACCCCGTGACCTTAGAAACAGACCTGCGAACATGTGTCACACACACACACACACACACACACAGCAGTTGTTGTAGCATTTAGGGATTTTGACATCAGACAAACGATTAGTACAAATCACAGTTGAAACTCGACTAGTGTGTGACCGAACTCTCCCGCCTGCTAACCAACCACATAACCAGCAACACAAAACACCACTTCACTGCGCAGACACACACACCACAGCAGAAAGACACACACACACACACACACACACACACACACACACACACACACACACACACACACACACACACACACACGTGAGGTCCAGTAAGAGACTCAAATTGTGCTCAGGTTTGTCAATCAATCTGAACTCCTCATCAAAATAAATGCTGCAAAAACATCTGAAGATAAGAAACACATATTCACACCACACACGTGTTACTCTGAAAGATAAAGTGGACAATAAATAAACAAACCAATCACGCCAACATCACAAACCAGACACACACACACACACACACACACACACACACACACGCAGAGCCCCATATAAAGTTAATTAGAATTAAGATGAAGGCTGTGTGTGTTTCATGTGAAGGGTCTGTAATGGTGAACATATGGACGAACGGCACTTCAGACGGCCGGATCACAGACGCATTATTAAAATAATAAAACCACCAGGATCAAAGACTGATTACTTCAACATTTCAAACTTGCAGCCGTTTTTCCCCTGCTGCTATTTTAGATCCTTCATGAGCGGCCGAGATCCAGCGGCCGGCCGGCACATGTGTGTGTGTGTGTGTGTGTGTGTGTTTAGAGAGTTTTGAAGAAAATCGCCCCTAATAGTAAGTTAAATCTGACAAAATATCTATTTGGCAAAAGATAAATAATTTTTTGAATATTTTATACATTATACAAACAATAGACATGTCCTCATTTAGATAAACGTGTGTGTGTGTGTGTGTTTTAAATCTGACCTATTTCTATGCTATAAAACACATTTGGCTTCAGACCAGCTGGACACAAAGACAACGAGAGACACTCGAAATAACATTTACAATATTGCTGCTCCCGTATGATGAATTGCTCGAGTTTTTCTCATTTGTAAGTCTTCTTCTAAATGACATGTGACCTGTTTGGACACGCCGTACATGTTTGCTGTGAATCGTTTAACGTTCTTGCGTTCGGAGGTGAAAACAACCTGCCGATCTGCAAATGTTTGGCACGGGAAACGTTTGGCACGAGATGAAAAAACGAGCCCAACGACAAGAAATAAAGAACAAGAGATTCTCCGGCTCATTTATGGACATCCTCGCGGATTCGGAGGGATTTCAATAGCGCAGACAGGAAATATCTATTCATTTTGATTCTGACTGTGATCATCCTGTCAGTCACATGAGTCAATCATTTTACAAGAGTGAAATTATAAAAATGAGGTGTAGAAATTAAAGTACACTCCATGTAAAAGATTTAAGACTTAGAAAAAAGATACAAAATAACAATAATATTTTTAAAATATAAAATGGAACATTTTAAAATCATGTTCTTAAGAATTTATATGATGAAATCAAACTTGAACAACTTATCTATCTATCTATATCTATCTAATCACATGATCTAAATTATGAGTAAATAATTTATTTAATATGAGCAAAATGAGTTTGGAAAGTTGTAAAAATTAAAGTACATGGCCAAAACAACAACAAAACGATGTGAATTTGAACACTTGAGGACTTTTAACACTTAAAAAAAGTTTTTAAATAAAAACTGAATAATTTTAAAATGTGTTTTAAGAACCTTTTATATGACGAAATCAAACTAGAACACAAATTATTTTAATAATTTAATAATTATTTTGATCATCCTGTCAATCACATGAGATGGTAAAATTATGAAAACAAGTTCAGAAGGGTTGTAGAAATTGAATTAACTAAAAAAACCCACTAAATTTAAAAGATCTAAAACTTAAAAAGAGTTACAATATTAAAGTACATGGCAAAAAAAATATTGATGTGAGTTTCCTCATCTTTCCCTGGAGAGAGAGAGAGAGAGACAGGAGATGCTCTAGAAGTGTCTGTCTCTCTGAGGATCTCTCTCTCTCTCTCTCTGCATCTCTGGGACAAACCCCAGTCATCCCGAGAATGTCAGGGGTCTCCGTACCACCCGGACCTCTTCCGGCAGATCAATGGGGCTTCACATGATCTCTGACACACACACACACACACACACACACACAGCTGCTCTACGCTTCACACACGTGAGATCATGGAGGGCAGGAACGTAAATCCATCGGGACTCGAGAGAAACACACAGCAAAGTAAAGCAAATCTATCTAGTATTGTGAAATCTATCATTATTGTTACAGTATGTATATAAATATACAAACAATCAAAATATGTAGTACATTTAAAAAAAAGCATTCTCTGTTGAAAATGTTATTAAAATCTAAAAAAAGCACATAAAAATGATCCATTTCAGACATGTGTGATCTGACTCGAAATGTTGCGTAATACAATAGGATTATATTAATGCTGTTTGTCACAAACACTGCTGCTCTGATGTGTGTGTGTGTGTGTGTGTGTGTGTGTGTGTGTGTGTGTGTGTGTGTGTGTGTGTGTGTGTGTGTGTGTGTGTGTCTCCACACTAACATCGGCCATTTGGATTGAAGTAATTAGAGTGCTGGAAAAACTACACAAACGGTTCATAATTTCCTAAACATCTGGTCAATGGATTGAACATGGACATGTCATGAATAAATAATCTACAAATACAAAAAAAAGACATATAATTAATAAAATATCAATGTTTTTAGTAAAGAAATTACATTTCTATATGTATATACTGTATATCTCTATGTATCTTCACACACACTCACACATGCACGCACACACACACACACATTTTATATATATATATATATATATATATATATATATATATATATATATATATATATATATAAAGAAACAAATGTAATTTCAAATATATAATTTGATAGATTAACATAACCACAAAACAGATAAACAATACAGTACAGCACCTTATTATTAAGTTATAATGTCAATTAATATTTAATATTTGAATGTTTATAATTCTGAATATGTTTACAAACATGTTTTGAGCTGGAAAAAGATTATTATAAACAAAACTTAATTTATTTAAAAAGTATTCCAAACCAACATTTTAAAATAAGTGTAAAATTGATCTTGATGTAAAAAAAAATTTTTTTTTTTAATTAATTTAAAAAAAATTAAACTAATATTTTGAGTATGTACAAATGCAAACAAACTCATATCAGAAGAAAACCAAGGAAAAATCCTTTTTGTTCCAAACACCATATTCCAGTATGAATCCAGAGCGTCAGAACTCCACGTTCCAGTGTTTTAAAGAACTCCGAGGGTGAAATCCCGGCGTGAGAGTCTCGGTGAGCTAATTAAACGACAGGAATATTCACACGGAGTCTTAGCATAACAATGGCGAGCGGCCGGCGCAGTTTAAGCGGAGCTCGTGTGTGAAGAGGCCTTTTGTTTTTTGTCTTTTGTGGATTCATTAGTCGACCCGACATCCTCCTCCTCGACATAAAACCCCGAGAACCGGGTCGCTCTCCACCGCCGGCACGCTACCCACACGCCCGGCGTGAGCGGCCCGGAAAACACCGACGACAGACGGAGCGGCTCGGCCGCTGTCGGGGGATCCAAAGATGTTGTCCTGCAAATTTTTAACTGTTAAAATAGCAGAATAAACAATCCCAGCAAGATGCCTGGCAGCAGTTCAAGACGGGCACAAAGCTGCAACCCAGAAACGCACAATGACGGGCCTTCACACACACACACACACACACACACACACGCCCCGCGTTTATTAAAGAGGGCACAGGGATGCCAGGCTGTGTTAGAGCAAACACACACACACACACACACACACACACACACAGGCCTACACATTCGGTCTGAGGGCGGGAAAGTCCAACTTATCACCAGCCAACAAATATTTCCCGATGGCGGGAATGCAGATATTTAGAAAAATCCAAAGTTTTGTTTTATGTGCACAATGGATCACATTTATAATTGTCCATATGAAGGTAGAATTACAAATATTACACAAAAATAAATCAGCACATTATACATCAAAACGTACAAAGATCATCAAAAACACCCTTAAACGTGTCGCACGTTACTTTAAAATGGTGCTAAACGAGTTGACGAGGCCTTCAGGAGACAAACGAGCAACATTTTTGATCAGACGACCTCCGAACTCAATGCACTGACTATCATGTTATGGTAAATAATATCTGCTCGATTGCACGGGGTGTAAATATCTGCCCGTCTCTCTCAAGGCCGCTGCTCTCAACTTCTGAAATGAGCAGCCGCTCTCACAAACACCTTTAATTATTTTACAGATCGCAGAGTCAAACACACGTCTTTCTCCTGCTGCAGGGATTTTTCCTACAAACTTTCAGCGTGTTTTTCCCTCTGTGTTTCTTCACAGATCACAGCAGCAGATTTGGGCTCCATCTGAGATCATTTAAACTGAATTTGAGCTCACGTTAAACAGGTTAACAGCTGCTAATATCACTGATCAAACGCTTGAAACAACACACATTTCTTATCTCACACACACACACACACGTCCCAGTTCAAAGACACATTTCCAGCAGATCACACACACACACACACACACACAGGTGAATGACAGTCGAGCGTCCGTCAGATGTCAGTCGCAGGTATGCATCTGTACTCACCGCTTTTCCATTATAGTAGTACATGAATGATCCGCCGCTCACCCCCGGGATGGTGTACGCACAATACATGCTTCTGTTCCTCTAGTGTGTGTGTGTGTGTGTGTGTGTGTTTTATCCGCTTCAGACGCTCTCAAACAACTTTGTGTTCAAACTCGCTGTCCCCCTTTTTTCACAACAATTCCTGCAGTTGCATTTTCCCATATGGCCGGCCTGAGCATGCTGAATATGCAAACGAGAGAGAAGCATTCCTGACGTCGACCGATGGGAGGGGAGAAGGGGAGGGGGCGTGTCTACATGAGCAGAAGCCCCTCCCCTCCCTCCCTCCCTCTTTAAACTCAACATCTCACTCCAACACACACACACACACTCTCTTTTTCCTTTCCATGGTAAATCTGGAACTCATCCTGCTTGTCGGCTTCTCAAATAGGGACTGAAAATGTGTGTGTGTTTTTCGAGCATTTTATTGCTGCAAGGTTCACACATGTTTATTTACGCACCTACTATTACATGTAAAGACGGTTATAATGAGCACAAACCCTGATAGAGGACTTCACACAACATGATTTACTATAGTGAAGACGCGCGGCCTGAGGGACAGTGAAGTCCATTCTAGAGAGGAACACAAACGCCATTAATAAACTCTGTGTGCGTCTCTGTCTCTCTTTTTGCTTTAATTTGATTAAAAGGCGAGTTGCAGGGAGGGATTCATACGTGCACATCTAATAACTCCACCATCTGTCCTCAACGCTGGCACCACACCAGAACTCAGAGAGACAGACAGAGAGAAAGAGAGAAACAGCGAAAGAGAGAGACAGAGAGAGAGAGAGAGAGAGAGAGAGAGAGAGAGAAAGAGAGGGAGAGAAAGTGCTTGACAGAAAAGTGAAGTACATTTGGAACCAAAATATGAACAAAACATATCAGCAATTTTTTATTTTACTCTAGTTTGTTATTAATGATAAAAATGCAATAATAAAAAGGCAATGCAATTTTTTTTTACAATGCAAACAAAACTAGTAAAATCTTGAGTCTATATATATATATATATATATATATATATATATATATATATATATATTTATATACACACAAAACACACATTTGGTCATATATATATATATGTAACATTTTTGTGTGTGTGTATATATAGTATATATTTAACATTTGCATTTATATATATATATTAAATGTTATAAATAAATAATAAAATATATAATATAAAAATATAATTATATATAATATAAAATATATATAAAATATTTAACAAATGTTAAATATATACTATATATATACATGCAAATGTTATATATATATATAATATATAACATTTGCATGCTCAAATGTTAAATATATATACAAAAACGAAATTTTATATATATATCTATATATATATTTTATATGTTATAAATAAATAATAAAATATATAATATAAAAAATATATATTATATATATTATATATAATATAAAATATCTATAAAATATTTAACAAATGTTAAATATATACTATATATACATGCAAATGTTATATATATATATATATATATATATATATATATATACATACATACATATATATATATATATATATATATATAACATTTGCGTTTTTGTACATATATTTAACATTTGAGCGTATATATATATATATATATATATATATATATATATATATATATATATATATATATATATATATATTTTACATTTGCGTGTATATATATATATATATATAGCTTCGGCAATGTAAAGGTCAAGAAGCTGATGCACCTGAGAGCAAAACAGCAGTGAAGTGAAACAGAAACACACACACACACACACACACACACACACACACACACACACACACACACACACACACACACACACACACACACACACACACAGGCATGTGCTATGGGAACATTCCATGAGCTTGAGATATGTGTATGTGTGTGTGTGTGATAAAATGCTCAGACCATTAACAGACCTCGGAACGGTTGACTAACAAGGATGAGACGTGGACCACACACACACACACACACACACACACACACACACACACACTTAGACTAAACATCAAAGCACAAAGACTGGAAATAAAACCTAAAAACTGTCTATGATGCATATATATGTAGAGAGAGAAAAAAATACATATAGTCTATATATAAATATATATAGCACACACACACATCGTGTCACAGTTTCAACTACAATAATCACTACAGTTATTGTTACTACTGTAAATTCTGAAAAAAAAGAAATCCCAGCAGAACTGTTAAAAATGTTCCTTCTTTTTCAAGTAAGGTTTTCCAGTCATGTGTGTGTGTGTGTGTGTGTGTGTGTACAGTAAGTGATTTTAACACACGTGGACAATGCCACACTGCCAAATTCAGCATCTGAAGGGAAAACGGCTGAACCGTTGGGATCAGATCCCAAATGAAACTGTCATTTGCATATGCCGAGAGCCGCTGCTATTCCCAGAATAAACTTCAATAATTCAGCAGCACCAACCCTCGGTCCGCAGCGCGAGTCTGTCTGTGTTCAGGGCCTTTGTGTTGTTTAAGTGCTGCTGTTGTTGTTGTTTGTGTGGAGGGGGTCGACCCTCTTTTACTCCCGTCTCTCTCTCTCTCTCGCCCAGCGCTGACTTTCTCATCCCATGGGATTAGAGTAAACAGTACTTGGATTATAAGCACACATTTCATTCCGATTTCATGCTCGGAGGATTTTTTGCTCATTAGAAGCATGAGTTGTCAATCTCGGAGGATCCCGTTCGAATCTCTTTTTTCTCTCTCGGGGAGTTCAAGGGCCCTGACTGCGGCTCCAAGGGCCGGTTCGGCATCTCACGGAAAGAGCGACAGCATATGTGTGAACAAAAACACTTTAACCCTCCAGAAACACACAATGACCAAGAGCTCAAACTCCTGTCTGACACAGTGCCGATGATTTCATCTAAAAAACACAAACACAACCAGCTCAAATCAGCCTGAGAAAAATGATCAAATGTGCCTAAAAATACACTCATTTCATCACCCTACGACTTCGAAAATAAATAAAAAATAAATCAAAATTAAATAAATATTAAAAATAAATCTAAAATAAATGAATAAAAAATAAATAAAAAATTAAATAAATAAATAAAAATATATGAATCTAAAATAAATAAATTAATACAACTATAATAAATAAATAATAATAAATATTACAAATATTAAAAAAATTAAAATAAATATTAAAAAATAAAATAAAAAATAATAAGTCAATTCCGAAGTAATAAATAAATAAATTC
This sequence comes from Megalobrama amblycephala, assembly GCF_018812025.1. NCBI lineage: Eukaryota > Metazoa > Chordata > Actinopteri > Cypriniformes > Xenocyprididae > Megalobrama > Megalobrama amblycephala. Next base: position 38,366,683 of record NC_063061.1, read on the forward strand.
ACAAACAATAAATATATCTAAAATAAAATAAATACTTTTGGTGATAAAGTAAATCTTTATCTGAGGGTTTCATGCTGAAATAACCAGGACTATTACAAAAGTAATTCAAGTTATAACAGCAATGTTTTGTTGTTTCTCACACCGATTCTCTGAGAAAAACGTATATAAATATATCGACAAACTTCTCGATTTAATGAGCTCAATCACGGCAGATACTGAGAGAGTCGTGGGAAGGTGTAATATCTGGAAAAACTGCTCAGATAATGTAAACAAAATTACCAAGGAATAATTAGTCCAGACAGGAAGAAAAACGGCGGCGATATCTGAAGAAGGTGATCATTACATCTTCAGGGAGCGACGTCTTCATTAAACACACAAAGACAGACACAACGCTCAGTATCTAAACGAATGTTTAGAAAGAGAGAGACAAACAAAATCTCCATCTGAATGTGATTGTGACATTAATTCAGTGCTGCACGAGTTCATTCACACAGTGTCACAGAGAGCGAAAACGTCTCCTCTGAAAGCGTCAAATAAATTCAGCAAATGTTGGTATTTGAGCCGCTCAAACCGAGGGGTCCGAGGGTTTCGTCCAATCGCAGTCTTCTGACGGCTCCGACTAGAGATTCTAACAAACATTAAACACAGTAAGGAGGCAATTATGTATGCATGATTTAATCTGCAACTAATTAATATGCAAATGTATTCATATGTTAGTTACTAAATTAAAAATGCAAAGCAGCCCTTATGGTGATTCTGTGATTTCGGCACAAACAGAACATTTGAAAAGGGGGAAAAAAAAGCACAAAAACAGGAGAAAAGAAACTTCGCCAAGTTGAAGTTGCTCCGTTTAACAGCCTGTTGCTTCTAAAATATGTTTAACACTTGCATTATTTTGTCTTTATGAATGCAAATGTCTAAATGAGCTTCTCAATGTGGATTTTTAATTACGTATCTGCGTTTTGTAAGTCCGTGCAGATGGGCCGCGGCCGTCGCAGCCTCGGGACATCACAGCATCACACGCGCGCTCGTTCTCAGGCTCTGGATCTGGTTAAAGGGCCGTTAACATCTGCTACCTGCCCGACATCAGCCTCGGCCTACGCAAGGCATTATGGGACGCGAGGGGGTAACCGGGTACTTGGTTGAGCTTTAAAGTAGCAGATGACTCATATGCATTTAACAATTTAATGATGAGATGTAAACAAACTCTCTCTATATAATAATTTAAATAAATAAGAATATACGAGTCAAATGTGACAGAAGCTCCGGTCACTGAATGAAAGGCTTCAGAAGATTATGGCATAAAAATTATGACAAAGTTGAAATCATGACATAAAAGTCAAAATATGAGATAAAAAGTCATATAGATACGAAATGTCAAAAGTATGACATATAAAGTTGAAATTATGACATATTAAGTCAAAATCATGACAAAATGTTGTAATTATGAGATAAAAAGTCAAATATGAAATGTCAAAAGTATGACAAGTTGAAATTATGACATACCAAGACATAAGTTTAAATTTGACATAAATTTATAAACTTGTAATCATGACAGTCTAATTTATGAGATAAAATTTATGACAAGTTGAAATTATGACATACTAAGACAAAATCATGACAAAGTTGAAATTATGAGATAAAAAGTCATAAATATGAAATGTCAAAAGTATGACAAGTTGAAACTATGACATACTAAGACATAAGTTGAAATTATGAGCCAAAATCATGACAAAAAGTTGAAATTATGAAATAAAAATTCATAAATACAAAATGTCAAAAGTATAACAAAAAAAGTTGAAATTATGACATACTAAGACAAAATCATGACAAAAAGTTGAAATTATGAGATAAAAAGTCAAATATGACATTTCAAAAGTATGACAAGTCATAATTATGACATACTAAGACATAAGTTGAAATTATGACATAAATTTATAAACTTGTAATCATGACAGTCTAATTTATGAGATAAAAAGTCATAAATATGAAATGTCGAAAGTATGACAAGTTGAAACTATGACATACTAAGACATAAGTCAAAATTATGAGTCAAAATCATGACAAATAGTTTAAATTATGAAATTGTCATAAATATGAAAGTCGAAATTATGACATACCAAGACATAAGTTTAAATTCTGACATAAATTTAGAAACTTGTAATCATGACAGTCTAATTTATGAGATAAAAAGTCATAGATACGAAATGCCAAAAGTATGACATAAAAAGTTGAAATTATGGCATACTAAGACAAAATCATGACAAAAAGTTGAAATTATGAGATAAAAAGTCAAATATGAAATGTCAAAAGTATGAAAAGTCATAATTATGACATACTAAGACACAAGTTGAAATTATGACAAACAACAAACTTGTAATCATGACAGTCTAAATTATGAGATAAAAGTCAAAATTATGACATACTAAAACATAGTAAAGGCATAAAAAGTTGAAATTGTGACAGAAAATTGAAAATATGAAATAAAAAGTCAAATATGAAATGTCAAAAGTATGACATAAAAAGTCACAATTATGACATACTAAGACATAATTAAGATAAAAAGTTGGAATTTTGACAAAATTATAATAATCAAGTCTAAATTATGAGATAAAGTCTAAATTATGAGATAAAAAGTCATTCAGTGATCTGAAGAGGGAGGTTAGTTGAGCTTTAAAGAAGCGTATAGCTGATATGCATTTAACAATTCAACGATGAGACAAACAAACTGGAACCCAACGCAACAGAAGCTCCAGTCACTGAATGAAAGGCTTCAGAAGACGAGCGTTACGCTCACAGACCTTCCCCCTCTGAGCCCATGCCAGCGGCGCCGGGGATTCTGGGTCGTGGTGAATCAGGGCTCTTTTGGCTCTTGACTGGCCGTACGTGGGGGGAATGAATTCAGAGTAACACCAAACGACACACTTTGATTGGTGGCACTCTGGTCCTCTCCAGCAGCCATGTGTCCTCCCTGTTACACACAGCTCTCTCTCTCTTTTATGAGCCGCTTCACACACTCCAAACATCACCAATGAGGCTCTCAACTGTTCTCATACACAATAAAGAGATGAAACCAGGATCAAAAGGAGACTCAATCTCTATGTATGGAAGCCCAACATTATGAGATAAAAAAATATATATATATAATTATGAGAGAAAAAGTCACGGCATAAAAAGTCAAAATGATGAGACAAAAGTCAAAGTTATGACATGCTAAGTCAAAATTATGAGAGAAAGCCAGAATTATGAGATAAAAAGTCATAATTATGAAATATGTTGAAATCATGACATAAAAGCAAAAACTATTAGAAGTCAATTATGAGATAAAAAGTCAAAATTATAACATACTAAGTCATAATTATGAGAGAAAGACAAAATTATATGATAAAACATCAATTATGAAAGAAAATGTCATGATAGAAAGTCAAAATCATGACATAAAAAGCCAAAAATATGAGAAAAAAAAAATCTAAATTATTAAATAAGTTCAAATTGACAAAAAAGTTGTAATCATGACATAAAAAGTTTAAATTATGAGATACTGATTAAAAATTATGAGAAGTCAATTATGAGATAAAAAGCCAAAATTATTACATACTGTCATAATTCTGAGAAAAAGACAAAATTATAAGAAAAAATCAATGATGAAAGAATGTCATGATAAAAAGTCAAAATTATGAGATAAAAGTCATAATTATGAAATAAGTCAAAATCATGACATAAAAAGCAAAAAATATGAGAAAAAAATCTAAATTATTAAATAAGTTCAAATCGACAAAAAAGTCGTAATCATGACATAAAAAGTTTAAATTATGAGATACTGATTAATAATTATGAGAAGTCAATTATGAGATTTTATTATGAGATAAAAAGCCAAAATTATTACATACTGTCATAATTCTGAGAAAAAGACAAAATTATAAGAAAATCAATGATGAAAGAATATCATGATAAAAACTCAAAATTATGAGATAAAAGTCATAATTATGTAATAAGTCGAAATCATGACATAAAAAGCCAAAATTATAAAAGTTATTAAATAAGTTGAAATTGACAGTCAAAAAAATGACATAAAAAGATGAAATTATGAGATACTAAGTAATAATTATGAGAAGTCAATTATGAGATATAAAGTCAAAATTATTACATACTAAGTCATGATTATGAGAGAAAGACAAAATATGATAAAACGTCAATTATAAAAAAGAATGTCATAAGAAGTTGAAATTATGAGATAAAAAGTCATAATTATGAAATAAGTACAAATAATGACTTATTTAAAAAAATCATAATTATGAGATAAGAAGTCTAAATTCATAATTTTCAGAAAATGTCATAATTTCAGCTTTTTTATCTCATAATTATGACTTGGTATCTCTTAATGTAGACTTTTTATGTCATAATTATGATTTACCAAACATGGAAATGGGCTGCGATATACATTTCTCCTTTCAGACAAGGTCTCAGACTGTGCAAAAGTCAGATGAGTTCTCAATATGAACTCTAATATAACCCTAACATCAAATCAACTCCTGACCGATTTGTGTCAGTTTTTATCTCTCCTGAGGAATTAAAGACAGAGCAGGTACTTCAGTGAAGTCTCCTGAGCTTCAGAAGAGCAGCATCTGAGCAACAGCATGAGGCCTGTGAGGTCACTTCTACATAAACATTAGTTCCCCAGCATTCATTAGCTGATGCAGCTCCTGTCATGAGGGTGATGGTGCTCATGGGTTTAGCTGATATGAACTGTTTCTCTCTCTCTACAGCTGCGGCCGTCAGCAGTTTTGGCCCCGCTCTCCCCCAGTGCATGCTGGGACACCTGGGGCAGTGTCCTCCTCTGCAGCTCCGTGCCCCAGACGATTAAAATAGGACAAAAATGAGACTAACTGTATTATCCGTCTCAAAATAAGGACAGAAGAGATCTTACGTACAAAACATGAGTTTGCAGCTGCATCACAGAAATTAGAATATTCATGCAAAAAGGTAAAAAAGAATATTTATGCAAATAAAAAATATCAGAATATTAATGGCAGTAAAAAATGAGAGTATTAATGCAAGCAAAACGTTTGAATATTTATGCAAACAAAAAATATTAGAATATTAATGCAAGTAAAAAAAAAAACTGAATATTCATGCAAGTAGAAAATGTGAATATTTATGCAAATAAAAAAATATTAGAATATCAATGCAAGTAAAAAACAGAATATTTATGCAAGTAGAAAATGTTAATATTTATGCAAATAAAAAATATTAGAATATTAATGGCAGTAAAAAATGAGAATATTAATGCAAGCAAAACGTTTGAATATTTATGCAAATAAAAAAATATTAGAATATTAATGCAAGTAAAAAAAAACTGAATATTCATGCAAGTAGAAAATGTGAATATTTATGCAAATAAAAAAATATTAGAATATCAATGCAAGTAAAAAAACAGAATATTTATGCAAGTAGAAAATGTGAATATTTATGCAAATAAAAAAATATTAGAATATTAATGCAAGTAAAAAAAACTGAATATTCATGCAAGTAGAAAATGTGAATATTTATGCAAATAAAAAAATATTAGAATATCAATGCAAGTAAAAAAACAGAATATTTATGCAAGTAGAAAATGTGAATATTTATGCAAATAAAAAATATTAGAATATTAATGGTAGTAATAATATGAGAATATTAATGCAAGTGAAACAAGTTTGAATATTTATGCACGTTAAAGAGAACAATATTCATGTCAAGCAAAAAATGTGAATATTCATGCAAGTAAAACAATATTATAATATTAATGCAGGTAAAAAAAGAGTATTAAATATTCACAAAATATTAAATATTCTAAAAGATAAAAAGATTTCAAAAGAATATTACAGGTTAAATATTATGTTTTAAAAATATGACAACAAAGATCTTTATCATGATGAGCACTGATGAATCGTTCGCAATAGGAATATGAAAGTAAATGTAAATGATATTTAAGATCACTTTAAAAAGCTGAATTCAGAGCAGATCTGTGCTGTATATGGACACACACACACACACACACACACACACACACACACACACACACACACACACACACACACACACACACACATCTGCTCCTTCTGAAGCCAAACCCACAGGGTAATAAAATATATTTTAACATGGATAAATCTGCCCAAAATTGACTGATGTTTTAAAAACTGTGTTTTCAGCCAATTAACAAGCACATCATCACCTTAAAATCAATTATGGCATTTCTATGAGCGATATCAACTCTAATTCTGTTCCACATAGAAATAATGTGCTGAAACGGACAGTGATTTGGCAGAGATGTGCGGAGAACATTCCACATCGGTTCTGAAGCTGGAGCTGATCACACACACACACACACACACACACACACACACACACACACACACAGGAAACTGACTTCATTTCCTCTGTGCATTGCTCAATGGAAAACACACAGTCCACTGGACCTGGTTCATATAATTCTCTCCTGGACCTCATCACACACACACACACACACACACACACACACAGGTTTATACTTCATTATATTCCATTGGCATGTGAATCACAGAAGTGTGTTTATCGACATATAACGTGGATCATCCAATCAGAAATGAGAATCGGAATCTCTGTTTGTTTTTTTATGATTTGAAGGTTATGTTTTATATATCTATCTTTTTAACTAAAGGCAAGACGTGATTTGTATTTCTTTTAAAATAAATCAGAAGACAAACATACAATACGATCAAAATCCTATGAATTTGATCAGAAACAGTCATATCTGTGATCCACAAACATCAGCTCTCACGGCTGTGGAGTTTGATTCTTTCTGCCAAATATTTCCTGACAGGAATGTTGGGAACGTCTGCACTCCGAGAGAGAGAGATTTATCTGAGCCGACGGCTCCAAACAAAAGTTCTCTGTAAACAGCGCGAACAAACAGGGCCGAACGATCAAGACATCAACATGAAATGGCCGCCGCGGAGGTGAAGAGAGAAACAGATGCTGCTCTGGAGGAGAGGACGGAGGGATGAGGAAGAGGAAAAAGTGAGGAAGAGAATGTGGAAAGTATTTGATGGCCATCTAAAGACAGACAGAGGAAAGTCTGATTGCTCAGAGGTTTCTCTTTGTGTCTGTCTCTCTTCTGAAAGTCTCGAGTGTTTCTCATAAACGAGGAACAAATGGACACTGAGTCTGTGCGGAAGCCCATTTCCACCGCATGAGCAACATAAATCCTGCTTCAGTCAGTCAGAATTATGACACAAAAATTATGACAAACAACAACAATTATGACATAAAAAGTCCAAATTATGACAAACAAATAACAATAATTATGACATAAAAAGTCCAAATCATGGCATAAAAGGGTAAAATTATGAGATAATGATGACATATAAAGTCCAAATTGACAAAAAATATGACATTAAAGTCAAATTCATGATACAAGTCGATAATATGAGATAAAGTCATAATTATGAAATATCAAGTCCAAACTGACAAAAAAACAATTACGACATAAGTCGAAATCAAGACAAAAGTCTTAAATTATGAGATAAAAGTCATGATTATGATATATGTCAAAATCTTGACATAAATTGATATTATGAGATAGTCATAATTATGAAATAAACAGTGATAATTATGATATATTAAGTGCAAATTGACAAAAAAACAATTACGACATAAGTCAAAATCAAGACAAAAGTCTTAAATTATGAGATAAAAGTCATGATTATGGGATAAACAGTGATAATTATGATATATTAAGTCCAAATTGACAAAAAACAATTACGACATAAGAGGAAATCAAGACAAAAGTCAAAATTATGAGATAAAAGTTATAATTATGATATATAAGTCAAAACTGACAAAAAATATGACATTAAAGTCAAAATCATGATACAAGTCGATAATATGAGATAAAGTCATAATTATGAAATATCAAGTCCAAACTGACAAAAAAACAATTATGACAAGTCGAAATCAAAACAAAAGTCAAAATTATGAGATAAAAGTCATAATTATGACATATAAGTCAAAATCTTGACATAAATTAATATTATGAGATAGTCATAATTATGAAATAAACAGTGATAATTATGATATATCAAAATCAAAAATCATTACATAAAAAGTTGAAATTATGAGATAAACACATAATTATGACAAATTCCAGATTGACAAAAAACAATTATGACATATAGTCAAAATCATGATATACTGTAAGTCGATATTATGAGATAAAGTCATAATTATGTGATAACTGATACATCAAGATATATATGATATATCGAGTCCAAATATGAGATAAAGTCATAATTATGTGATAATTATGATATATCAAGATATATATGATATATCAAGTCCAAATATTATGAGAAAAAGTCATAACTATGGGATAAATTATGATATATCACATCCAAATTGACAAAAACAAACAAACAAAACGATTATGACATAAGTTAAAATCAAAGACATAAGTTGAAAATATGAGATAAAGTCATTATGACTTTATCTTAAAAGTTAATTATGACATTTAAAGTCCAAATTGGCAAAAAAAACAAAACAATTATGACATAGGTCAAAATCATGAGATAAAATGTCATAATTAATATGCAAATCAAAATTATGACACTGAAAATCAACATTATGACATACCAATTTTTTATAACATAATGAAAAATACAAAATCATTACAAAAAGTTTAAATTATGAGAGAAAAATATTAAATTCATAATTTCTACATGGGAAAAAATCATCAATTTTCATCTTATAGTTATGAGTCAGTATCTTTTTTGTCAAAATGATGACTTAACTAAAGCATGATATTTTAAGTGGTGTAAATGGGCTTCAACACACTTTCTGAAGTCTCAACAACTGTCCATATGAACTCAAACACTGCTCACACTTCTGATGAGGAATAAAAACACACACACACGATAACTGTATAAAATGAATGTGGACAACATATAATGTTCATGAGTTCATACTGAGATCTCTGACCTTTGCAAATACAAACATGTCATGTGATAATCTTGCAAATCTGAGCAGAGTTTCAGAAAGTGAGTGTGTCTCTGTCAGCAGGTGTGTTGATGTGTTACACTGGAGAAGATCCTCAGCTGAAGATCTCCAGAGAGGAAATCCAGCTGCCCGTGACTGCCGTTAAAATCACCGCACCTCAAAAAACAAACCTCTATTTATAGACGACACACAAGCCTTTCAGAAACACATCGCTGGCCTTCTCCCTCACCAAACCACGGCATACGGGGACGTGGCTCTGATATGTTCGCGTCCGCATGGGTTTTTGGCAGGACTGAATGAAATCTGACCGCTTATTTCATACGGAGTCGGACTGGAAGATTTTCCTGAAACGTCGCAGCAGCGCCGCTGGGCCGCAGCCAGACACTCGCAGCTGTTTCTGTTATTTCTTTTCACTCGCTTAAAAAAAAAAGAGCCCAAAACACACCATGAGATCATTTACAGCTACATTCTCTCTGCGTCTCTTTCCTGGACGGTCTGACAGGTGAATCGGGGTGAGAATGCGACTGTTTATTTACACATTTACACAACCACTGATCTATTTCCCTGATGCACAGCAAACGCAGCGGCTCCAGAACACACAACAGCAAACATATACACTCTTAAAACGATAATCCAGAGGAAAATGATCAGCATTTATTCACCATCAATGTCCTTTCAAAACTATATGACTCTTCTGAGGAGCACAAAAGAAGATGTTGAGCAGAACTGTAGTGATACATACAGTGAAAATGCATGTCAATGGAGGCTTTCGAGCTCCAAAAACAACATAAAGCATCATAAAAGGTTTCATTTGACTCGTACACTATAAGTCAATTCCGCTGAGAAAATTATCATAAGACTTGTAATATAGTGAAATATAGTTTCTATATAGTTCTATATAGATATAGTCATTCATTTGACTCGTGCACAAGTCTGTTCCTCTGGGAAAATTATCATATGATGTCATAAGACTTGCAATAGGCCTATAGTGAAATATATTTTACATATAGTGAAAATGCATGTGAACTGAGGGATTTGAGCTTCAAAAATGGCAAAAAGCATCATAACAGTCATTTATTTGACTCGTGCACTATATTACAAGTTATCTGAAGACTGTTCCTCAGAGAAAATTATCACGTGACTTCATAAGACTTGCAATATATTGAAATATAACATATTTCATATAAAGAATATGGATGTGAATGGAGGCATTTAAGCTCAAAAAAATGACAAACAACAACAACAACAACAACAACATAACAGTCGTCCAATTGACTCATGCATTATTATATCACAAGTCTGGTGAAGTCTGTTCCTCAGATGAAATTATCATATGACTCCATAAGAGCTGAAATATAGTGAAATAATATATTTTACATGTAATGAACATGCATGTGAATGGAGGCATTTGACCTTCAAAAATGCAAAAAAAGCATCATAACAGTCATTCATTTGACTCGTGCACTGTATTACAAGTCTGATAAAGTCTGTTTCTCTGAAAATTATCACATGACTTCATAAGACTTGCAATATACTGAAATATATTTTCTATATAGTATAAACGGATGTAAATGGAGGCATTTGAGCTGCAAAAATGGCAAAAAAGCTTCATAACAGTCGTCCATTTGACTCGTGCACAATATTACAAGTCATCTGAAGTCTGTTCCTCTGAGAAAATGATCACATGACTCCATAAGAGCTGCAATATAGTGAAATATATATATTTTCCATATAGTGAAGTGCATGTGAATGGGGGCATTTGAGCTCCAAAAATGGTAAAAAAAGCATCATAACAGTTGTTCATTTAACTCATGCACTATAAGTCATTTAGAGTCTGTTCCTCTGGAAAAAAATATCACATGACAAATATAACATATTTTCCATATACTGAATATGGATGCATTTGAGCTCCAAAAAAGCATCATAACAGTTGCCCATTTGACTCATAAACTATATTACAAGTCTGTTCCTCTGAAAAAATGATTTCATAAGACTTGCAATATAGTGAAATATATTTTCTATATAGTATAAGTGGATGTGAATGGAGGGTTTTGAGCTGCAAAAATTCATAAAAGCATCATAACAGTCATTCATTTGACTCGTGCACTATAAGTCATCTTAAGTCTGTTTCTCTGAGAAAATTATCATATGACCCCATGTAAGCTGCAATATAGTGAAATATAAAATTTTTCATATAAAGAATATGGATGAATGGAGGCGGTGTTTGAGCTGCAAAAATTACACAAAAAAAACAACAACAACAACAAGAAAACATAACAGTCGTCCATTTGACTCATGCACAATATTACAAATCATCTGAAGTCTGTTCCTCTGAGAAAATGATCACATGACTCCATAAGAGCTGCAATATATTGAAATAAAATATATTTTCCATATAGTGAAAGTGCATGTGAATGAGGGTATTTGAGCTTCAAAAATGACAAAAAAAGCAACACAAAAGCATCATAACAGTCGTCCAGTTGACTCATGCACTACATTACAAGTCTGTTCCTCTGAGAAAATGATCACATGACTTCACAAGACTTGCAATATAGTGAAATATAACATTATTTTCCATATACTGAATATGGATGTATTTGAGCTCCAAAAAAGCATCATAAAAGCATCATAACAGTTGCCCATTTGACTCATGCACTATATTACAAGTCTGTTCCTCTGAAAATTGACTTCATAAAACATGCAATATAGTGAAATATATTTTCTATATAGTATAAGTGGATGTGAATGGAGGGTTTTGAGCTGCAAAAATTCATAAAAGCATCATAACAGTCATTCATTTGACTCGTGCACAATATTACAAGTCATCTTAAGTCTGTTCCTCTGAGAAAATGATCACATGACTCCATAAGAGCTGCAATATAGTGAAATAAAATATATTTTCCATATAGTGAAAGTGCATGTGAGCACTCAAAAATGACAAAAAAGCAACACAAAAGCATCATAACAGTCGTCCAGTTGACTCATAAACTATATTACAAGTCTGTTCCTCTGAGAAAATGATCACATGACTTCACAAGACTTGCAATATAGTGAAATATAACATTATTTTCCATATACTGAATATGGATGTGGATGCATTTGAGCTCCAAAAAAGCATCATAACAGTCGTCCAGTTGACTCATAAACTATATTACAAGTCTGTTCCTCTGAGAAAATGATCACATGACTTCACAAGACTTGCAATACAGTGAAATATAACATTATTTTCCATATACTGAATATGGATGTGGATGCATTTGAGCTCCAAAAAAGCATCATAACAGTCGCCCATTTGACTCATAAACTATATTACTAGTGTGCTGAAGTCACAAACAGATGACTGTTATGATGCTTTTTTGTCTTTTCATATGCACTTTCATGCATTATATTTCACTACATTCCAATTCTTCTGAAGTCATATAATAATTCTGTCCGAGGAACAGACTTGGAATAAAGCGCACGAGTCATATGGACTAAAATCAAGCTACTTTTAACGCCTCTCAGCGTCTGTAAAAGAGCAGCGTTCACATTCTGCTCGACGTCTGCTTTTGTGTTGAGCAGAAGAGAGACAGTCAGTGAGTAAATGATGACAGAATGTTCATTTTTGTCTGAATTATTCCTTTATGAGTCTCAAACACTAATTAAACTTGCGAGATCAACGCTGAAATTAGTAATTTCCCCTTTTTAAATTCTTTATGATCATGAAATAGACTTCATCTGTGTCAGTGGAGCATAGCTGCAGGAAACTACCCAACGACACTCGCTTGTTCACTAATATTCCACCAATCTCGCACAGGAAATCAAGCACATGTTCATTAAGACGTAGTCCAAAATGAGACGAGGTTCTGCAAGGGTTCACACACACACACACACTCTCAGGTTCTCACACTCGGGTTCCAACAAAAACGCTGTCGACAGCTGGTGCGGGAGGCTGTTTCTTTCTTTCGCTGAGTTTTGGGCCGCGGCCAAAGTCTTACCTCCGTCTGCACGCTGCTCCGTCCGCTACCTGTCACTCAACCCGTCGCCATGGAGACCCACCTGAACCCCCTCCCCTCCGGTTCTCATCACTGCCTTCATCAAGAGCATCAGAAACAGAAACGCGGGTTTCGTTCGTGTTTTAGAGGCTGATGTTGTGTTTTTGTGTGTGTGTGTCCAGCGACACTACGGGGGATCTACATTTTTGGACGTGAACGGCAAAAATCACATAAAATCTGACAGTTTTTATGACGATTTTTATGGTGAATCTCACAAAACCTGTCAGAAATGTGTCCAGGCCAAAAAATACTTAGCTAAAAAGAAAATATTTTAAACACTCTACAATCTAGTATATTTTCACCCCAAATTCTCGTTATTAAAATGCACTAAAACAACATATTCAAATGTGATTTGAATGCTAAAATATTTAGCATTATTAATTTATGGTTATTTAAATTCATTAAACAAACCACTGTAGTGCAGAATAAACATTTAATTGCTATGAACATAAATTCACAACAAAACCGGCATCATTTTCTTATTTCTCTTCCAACTTTGATGTAAAACATGACATGTGAGTGTTTTATTATGATATTCACTCTTTCATTTATGAAAAATAAATTAGGACTCAATTTGTAGATTAGCAGAAATATTCTATAAATGAAGATTCTTGCTTCTTACAAACAAATATAAAAGCTGAAATGTTGATTATATTCATCACTGGAGTTGTAATTTGATAACAAAATTAGTTTGCTAATGTCATGATGAACATGCTTGAAGAGAAACTCGCAGCATCTGAATGACGTTGAGGCGTTTCTATTGTCTGTGGATGTCATATCAAACCACAAGAGCACCGTATTAAAACACAGACGAAACAACAACATCTCCACAAACACTTGAATATTCCTGCATGACACTCGACATGCACATGTGAACCGCTCCGTCCAGCACAAATCAACACGGTCACATGACAAAGAGATGTGAGAGATGCCAATGCTTTGATATAATAACCACACAACAAACTTCTGCATTGCATTCACAGTGAATTTTGTCAAATGAGACCTAATATTTAGCATATTCAACATGACGGGAATTTACAATGAAACCTGAAGCATATGGGCCCTAAAACACACACACACACACACACACACACACACCGCAGTGCCGCTCGCTGCCTGAAGGGGGAGGAAAAGCTCAGGGAATGAAGCCGTGCGGCAGAGATCACGTCCCAGCTGAGCATTCTGCTAGACCAAACTTAATTTAATTAAAGCTGTATACTTTAAACAATCTGATGAGCGCAGACGAGCAGAAACACGAGAACGTTCTGGATCTGATGTAAAAACACTTGCATCTGAGCAGATGAACTACAGCGACAAACATGCAGAAAAACATCAAAAAGCACAAGGTTGAGTATTATACATGAGGTCATTTTGTGTTGTTCTGGTTTCTCCTTCATCACATTATTATCTAATTCTTCTGTCTCTTGCTGAACAAACAGAGACAAAGACACACAGAATGAACCACATGGGGAACCACAGACCCTCTAAATCCAGCTCTACATGAGCACTGACATTGACACAGAACTCATGAATTCAGAAATCTCTCAATTATAATGTGTGACACACACCACAGAACTGCTTCCTCTCTGCTGTGCATATAATATAACACAAATATAATTTACTAAACTTAAAGTATAAATATTAAATGTTAGTATTTGTGACAAATCACTTCTCTATATACAGAAACATTTTTTTTTAGAAAAAAGAAACAATTTTCTACATTTTTTTTTTTTTTTTAAAGGGAACAGATTTCTAAATTAATTTATGTTTTAAATGAATAATTTTTGCTACTTAAAATAGTAAAAAGTAATTTTACTGACTGCTGGAAAATGTTAAAAAATATCTTAAATGTTTGTTAACAAAATCAGTATAAAGCTCATATCATATCATAATTATTTATTATTTAAAGTTAATAAAAATTAATTGTTGATAATAATAATGTTAATATAATAGTTAAGCATGGTAGTATTTTATTATATTTTCTATTATTATTTACAACAACAACAACAATTAATTGTAAACAATAATAACAATAATTATGATAATATTAAGCATATTATAGTATTATTTATTATATTTACAAATTTAAATATCTAACAGTTTGTAAAATTACAAGTTATTAACAATAACAACAACAAAACAATATCAACAATTAATTTTGAATAATTACGCTAATAATAATATAGTACGGTATTATTATATTTACACATTTTAAATGTAAAATTTTGTAAAATTATAATTTATTATGTACAGCAACAACAACATAATAATAATAATTAATTGTGTATAATATCAATAATGATAATAAGTATAGTATTTTTTTCATATTAACAAATTTTAAATTTGTAATAGTTTGTAAAATTACAATTTATTATTTACAATAACAACAACGATATTGATAAATACAATTAATTGATCTCTAAAACTCAACAAATTCTCTCAAACACACACACACACACACACTCAAACACTTTCATTCACTCTCTCTCACACACACACACACATTCACTCACACATTCTCTCTCTCACTCTCACACACACACACACACACACACACACACGTCTAATGATATTCACATCCAGACCAACTCAAACAGCAGCTCTGTTGCAGCACATGCATGTGTGTGTGTGTGGCATTAATGAGTCACATGAGGGTGAAGTATTTCCAGTGTCAGAGCCCCTCTCCTGCAGAAACACCTGCGATCAGACGCGTCAGATAACTCGTACACGTGTTCGCGATCACCTTCACAACACAAGCCGCTTTAAAAGCGTCCCATCAGGACTCCATTATTCCATCTCTTTTCCTGTCTCGCCTCTTAAAGACCCGCAGCACAATACAGTCAGGGCGTCCCGCGGGGCGTCAGCTCCGCCACATACATTCCACCGTCATTAGCGGCGCATTAAACGAGCCGTCCGCCGCACCGGCCTCACGCCACACACAACACACACACGAGAGCCTGAACATCCTCTGACCCAGAGGACTTCTACAGGAAACACTTTAGAGTCAGGTTTCATTAGATAAACACACTGAAAAATAATTGATCAATCTTAGTTGCATTATTAAAATCAATCAAAAGTTGCATCATTTAATGAACAGTGTTTTAATTTCTATTAATAAAGATGAATAAATACCGTACTGTTAATGAACTAAAGGAAGCTTATTGTAAAGTGTTATAGAAACAGTAATTAACAGATTAGACAACAAACATATCAGTGTTTCCATGTTGAGATCAGGTGTGGATTAGTAAAAATATGCACTCTAAAAAATGCTGGGTTAAAAATAACCCAAGTTGGGTTGAAAATGGACAGCGATTGGGTTGTTTTGACCCAGCGCTTGGGTTAAATGTTTGACCAAACTGCTGGGGAGTTTTATTTAACTCAACTATTGTTTAAAAAATACTGTATTTCTTGCTTAAAATGAATCCAAAATATGTTGAAAATGAACATTTAGTAATGTTTAATTAATAAAAATGAAACATTTATTAGATTGCTTATTAATAAATGTTCACCTTTTGATTATTATTGTTGCCTCTAGTAATTATGTGTCTGATTTTTAATTTCTAACCTATTTTGGGTTCATTTTAAGTCAAACATATAGTCATTTTTTAACAATATTTGAGTAAAACCACAGCAGGTTTGTCAAACATTTAACCCAAGCGCTGGGTCAAAACAACCCAATCGCTGTCCATTTTCAACCCAACTTTGGGTTGTTTTTAACGCAGCATTTTTTACAGTGTGTGAATTTGCCAACTTAAATATTCTGATGCTTTAAACCACAACAATAAGAGTTAAAATAGATTATTATTTTAATAAAATAGCATGACGAATCTAATTAATAGATCATATCAATGATTCACTGCTGAGATTTCATGGCAGGTTTCATGTTAAAAACTCTGGACTTACTGATGAGGGCAATCCAGGAGGAACTTTCCGAACCTTCTTCGTTTGGACCTCTAGAAAAGCAAAGAAAATCAATCGTTAATGTGAATGACTGAGCTTTGAAGAAATGCAGTATTCCCGTAGCTCAAACGGTAGATCACGGCGCTAGCAACGCCAAGGTCACGGGTTCAATTCCCAGGGAATGCATGAACTAATCAAAAGTATACTCTGAATGCAACATCTGCCAAATGCACAAGTGTAAATGATTCACAAAACAAAAGCCTGAAAACAGCGTGTGACAGACAGTCGGTGTGTGTGTTTCTGACAGAAATAAACGCGCCCTGAAGGTTGACACACAAGGTTGGCACCTCAAGGCCCGAGGTTTCATTTTTTTGTGGAAAACACAAATAAAAGTCTTTTAATGCACAAAAATGAAAATCAATAATCACTACGAGCCCCTTTTGACAGAGGAGATTAAAAAATAACAAATGAAAAATCAGTGTTCTTGAAGATCCTGACACTGCAAAACAAACGCAAGGGCTTTAACAATAAAGCGATGTTTGATGGTGATGATGGTGATGATGAAGGACTCACCCATGGAGTCGCTGTGCATGGCTCGCCGCCGCGGGTTTCCTGCGTAATGCTGGTAATACTGAGAGCCCAGTTTGGTGGGCGACACCGTCTCCGGACTGACCATCCCCACTTCACCTCCCATGAGACTCGACTGGACAAAAACACAAGACAGAGACGTTACAAACACTCAATCACGCTAAAACACACACACACGACTGAATTAACAAAGACAACACACATTCCTGAAGTTAAACACAGCGGCAGCATTGACATCACAGCAAAAGATGTCTTTTATGTTTGTCTAAGAAAAACACACAATATAGTGACATTCTGAAGCCGTACAATAACAAAAATCTGCAAAAAATGCATTTTGAACCACAGAAAAAAAAAAGAAAGAATAAATTGTGTCGATTATTTGGACACAGTTTCATCTGTGAAACATCTTCTGCGATGAACCAATGATTTCATCAAAAAAACATAAAGCCACAATTTCATCAAAAAGTGATGGATGCTTAAAATGTACATTTTGTGCTGAAAAAGTGATAAAATATTGTATTAAAGCACACATTTCTTTTTTTAAAAAGAAGGTAAAAAGTTGTGACTCTCAAAAGACATTTTACCTTTATAATTAAAGCCACAATTTCATCAAAAAACAACAGATGCTTGATGAAATGCTAATTTTGTGTTGAAAAAGTGATGCAATGTCGTATTAAATCACACAATGTTTTAAAAAGTCAAAAAAGCCTTTAATTAGTATTATAAAAGTTGTGATTTTTAAAAGACACTTTGACCTTCATAATTAAAGCCACAATTTTAACAAAAAAAGACAAAAATATACAAACTCATGCTTGAAATGTTAATTTTGTGCTAAAAAATGATGCAATGTTCTATTAAAGCAAATATTTTTGTTTTTTTTAAAGCGTTTAATTAGCATTATAAAAGTTCAGAAATTTTTAAAAAACATCTTGATCTTCATAGTCACAATTTCATCAGAAAAAAGACAGAAATATAAAAACAGATGTTTGAAATGTCAATTTTGTGCTAAGAATGTGATACAATGTTGTATTAAAGCACACAATGTTTAAAAAAATTAAAAAGGCCTTTAATTAGGATTATTAAAGTTTTGACGTTTAAAAGACAATTTGACCTTCATAAAGGCACAATTTCATTAAAAATACTGAAAAATACAACAAAAATATATAAACAGATGCTTGAAATGTCAATTTTGTGCAAAAAAATAATGATATGTTGTATGAAAACACAACATTTTTTTAAAAAGTTTTTAAAAAGGCTTTAATTAGGATTCTAAAAGTTCAAAAACATTTTGATCTTCAAGATTAAAGCCACAATGTTATCAAAAAATGTCAAAAATATACAAACAGATGCTTCAAATGTCGATTTTGTGCTGAAAATGTGATACAGTGTTGTGTTAAAGCACACAATGTTTTTAAAGAGTAAAAAAATATCTTTAATTAGGATTATAAAAGTTGTGATGTTTAAAAGACAAATTGACCCTTCGTAATGAAAGCCACAATTTCATCAAAAAAAGACAAAAATATACAAACAGATGCTTGAAATGTCAGTTTGGTGCTAAAAAAGTGATACAATGTTGCACAAAAAACTTAAAAAGGCCTTTAATTAGAATTATAAAACTTCTGACGTTTAAAAGACAATTTGACCTTCATAATTAAAGCCTCAAGAAGTTCAGACAGCAAGTGTGTGTGTGTGTGTGTGTCACAGCGAAGCTCCGAAGCGATCTAACTTACCCAGCACAAACTCTTCCCATCATTACACTGTTCTCAGTTAACACTGTTCTGCTAATCAAGCCGAGTTAACGAGCGCTCGCTAGCTGAACGGGTGGACATTTGTCCCTGTCGGGAGCGTGTTCGGAAGTCTGATCGGGGAAAGAGCGCGAGCCCCGGGTGCGAGACGTAACGTAAACTTCCTCCTCAACTTTTTGGGGACACTCAGGGGGGAACGTCCCGGGCCGGGGCTCATTAGAGGACGTGATAAAGTAGGGAGAATGTTTGCGCTGAGCTGAATTCAAATGACGGCAGCTCTCACAACAGACTTAGCGATGCTTGACTAGAGCCGCATTCACATGCAAAACAACCTAAATAGGCCAATTACGTGGCGGCCCCTGGTCGCAGGCTTCCCCGCGGAGGAGAGCGGGGTCTGCCGCCTTTCACAGGCTAAAACAAAAGAGTCCTTGTCTTAAATAAGTCGCCCCCTCTCACAGTTAAGGAGGCTTTTTTTGCAAGGGGGGGACGCTAAAACAAAAGTGTCTCATTTTCTACGGGACGGACGGTTTCTCCCAAGCGCGCCGTTGCCCGGCAACTACGGGCGGAGAAAAAAGCCCAGCGCTCCCGTGGTGCCCGGCCCGGCGCGTTCCGCATGCCGAGTCTCATGCCCAGTTTCGGAGCCGGCTGGCACGGGTACCCAGCTGGCATCCAGAGGAAATATTAACAAAGATAAATGACACACACCTGAAGACGCCCGTGAAGGATTACCGGGCCGCGTTAATAACAGCAGGCGCATGCTTGCATGGCCACCAAATGATGATTGCGAGAAACGGAGAAGACATTAACGTAATTGGAAAAGTGCAACAAACAAAAATACGGGACAGAAAGTGAGAGAGAGAAATACAGAAGCGCCGCTGAGATCTCTGTAATATCTCAAATGTTACCAGAGTGAGATTAAAAAGAGATTAAACAGAAGAGAAAAAGATTGCTTTATTCTTTTTCACTTGATACGGAATATCTGCACAAGTGTTACTAGTATCTGATTTTGCGGATAGTTTGTTTCTGAATGTAAAAATGTTGATACAATGTAACAAAGTATTTGCTCTGGCTCTTGTTTTAAATGATTTTGTTCCGTCGTTGCCGAGGCGACTGGTCGGTGTGGTGTTTGCCCCGCCCCTCCTCCACTGTGATTGGAAGGCTGTGTAAAAGGTTGTGTGTCCACCAAAGGGATAGTGTATTTTTCCAATTGTTTTCAATGGGAGCGTCACGTTTTTTAAAACGCCAGGAGCGTAACGAGGCGTCTATTTCACGCTGAAGCACAAGTGTTTTTTTACTGGTCGCCTCAACTTGAAGAATGTTCAAACGCAGCGCTCATCACTGTCACTTTGTACCCAGCTGTCCAATCACAGTGGAGGAGGGGCGGGACTAATACCACACTGACCAACCGCCACATTCTGCTTGTACAACGTCAACAGATGACAACAACAGGCATAATAATAGAACAAAAGAAATACTTTACATTGTATCAACATTTTTACAAACAAACAAACTATCCGTGAAACAAGATACTAGTAACACTTCCGCGGATATTCCGTGCCTTACGAGAAAAAAATATCAAGCACTCAGCGTGAAATAGACACTCATCGCCTCGTCACTTATGTTAATTTCGTTAAAGAAAAACCTTTTTTCCTGTGACTAAGACGAGACGATGTCAAGACGACAATTAAACACTAACTGTGACTATATCAACATGCATTATTGTTGGCGAAATAAGACTTTACCAAAATCTCTCTTTATTTTTGTCGGAAAAAACATAACAGACAGCTCTACAAACCTCTGCTACAAGCTTAAACTCTTGTGGTTGCCAGATGTCAACAGTTTAAATCCCCCAATCAGAGCTTTTCTGTTAAAATGATACATTTTCTGCCCGGTGTTTTACTTAATCTTTGCAATCTGCAACCATGACCGAAGAAGTGCTGATGATCTGAAAACACAAACAAACATGTAAGCTGGAGTTTAGTGATCTCCATTTGAGAGATTCTGCTCAATCGAAAAAGTGAGTCAGTCACTTGTGCAGTTTGTGTGACTAAATCTGCCATCAAACCTTCGGCGATGAACTGTAATAAATCCAAACATGAATCTCGACTATATTGTTTGTGGCATTAGGAATTTCACTGTTTTAATTTGTGAGTTTCTTGTTTTACCAGTTTTCATAATGTAGACAGAGAGTGTGTCAATTTATATGATAGACTATAATAAATCATAAAACTAGATGGTCAAATAAACCATGTGTATTAAATGACATTCTCTTGATTTGTGCTTATAGGTGAAAATGCAATAATAATATTATAATTTTGAGTAAAATAATCATTACTGGTTTAACCATTATGCAGCATGGTGAAAAGTTTAAAGCTTGCCTAAACAAAAACAAAACAAGTTTGACTAAATATGATAAAAACTAAAAAGTACATTTGACATAGTACTAAGATAGCTGATGAAATTAACACTACTCATCGCACTGCTGGCGTTTTTAGATACACAGCGCTCCCACTGAAAACAATTGCTGGTCAACAGTCTCAAAATGAATTTAACCATTTCTCATCATTCATTTTTAATCATTATGTACAGAAAATAATGTTAAATGTGTCTCCCAGAATGCTATGCAAATAAAAAGTGATTAAACAGTGATTAAGTAATCTAAACGAATGTTTCTGCTGGACAGCAATGATATGAAATGGACATTAAAAGACTGATGCCTCAGAAAAAGACTCTTACTGTACGTGTCTCCTCTAGAGATCTCAGATTTGCTCAATACAATCGCAGTCATTTCTCATCAAACAATCTGAGCTCATTTCAATACTGGATGACATTTGAGTCGGTTTTAATTCTCCTAATGAACTTCTTAACACTTGAGAGCAACATCTGAGCAATAAAACTTTCTGGGGGAAAAACAGAAGAAGAATGAGACAGAAAAGAAGCAGTGAGATGGATGTTGGGCGAGTGAAAGAAGAAGTGCAGAGGGAAGCAGGGAGGCTAAAAAGAGCAGGAGGCCTGAAACAGATGAATGAGGACCCCCATGAGCACTCCATCTCCTCGGGTCGGTCCATGCTAAATGGCCCGCGGTCTGCGGGTCTGGTGGACCCACGGGGGGCCTGTTCCCCTCGGACCCGCGGCCTTCCGACGCCCATGAGATTTGCCCGCGACGGGCCACCGTAGACGCGGCCCACCCCGCCTTAAAACTACAGCCAAACTCAGAGAACATCAGAAATCTGAGGCAACCGAGAGAGATCAAACCTCCGGCTAATGAGTACAGACAGCAGAACCACAGGAGAAACCACTGAGAGAGACGGACGTCATCATCATCATCGACTGGCTTACATCACATGATCTGTGTCTGTTCAGAATAGCACACTACTCTAAAACAAAGCACAATGTGTGAGAGTGCAGCTAAAAATGATGTTGTTCAAAAGCTGCATGACTTTCTTTGTTCTTCTGCAGAACACGTGCACAAAAAAGATATTTCAAAGAAAGAAATGTGTTTTTTTTCATATAATGAAAGTCAATGGGGTCCAAAACAACACTGAGACACTATTTTTAATATATCTTCTTTCAGGTTCAGTAAATGATGACAGAAGGATTTAGCAATCTGAAGGAACGAAATAGTAAAACATTCGGATGATTTAGCAAATCGAAGGAAAGAAATAGTAAAACTTTCGGACGATTTAGCAAATCGAGAAAAAAAGCAGTGAGATGGATGTTGGGCGAGTGAAAGAAGGAGTGCAGAGGGAACGAAATTGTTAATCGTGTGCACTATTTAGCAAATTGAGGGAACGAAATAGAAAAACGTCTGTACAATTTAGCAAATCGAGGGAACGAAATAGTAAAACGTCTGTACAATTTAGCAAATCGAGGGAATGAAATAGTAAAACGTCTGTACAATTTAGCAAATCGAGGGAACGAAATAGTAAAACGTCTGTACAATTTAGCAAATCGAGGGAACGAAATAGTAAAACGTCTGTACAATTTAGCAAATCGAGGGAATGAAATAGTAAAACGTCTGTACAATTTAGCAAATCGAGGGAACGAAATAGTAAAACGTCTGTACAATTTAGCAAATCGAGGGAACGAAATAGTAAAACGTCTGTACAATTTAGCAAATCGAGGGAACGAAATAGTAAAACGTCTGTACAATTTAGCAAATCGAGGGAACGAAATAGTAAAACGTCTGTACAATTTAGCAAATCGAGGGAATGAAATAGTAAATCGTGTGCACTATTTAGCAAATCAAGGGAACGAAATAGTAAAACGTCTGTACAATTTAGCAAATCGAGGGAACGAAATAGTAAAACGTCTGTACAATTTAGCAAATCGAGGGAACGAAATAGAAAAACGTCTGTACAATTTAGCAAATCGAGGGAACGAAATAGTAAAACGTCTGTACAATTTAGCAAATCGAGGGAACGAAATAGTAAAACGTCTGTACAATTTAGCAAATCGAGGGAACGAAATAGTAAAACGTCTGTACAATTTAGCAAATCGAGGGAATGAAATAGTAAATCGTGTTCACTATTTAGCAAATCGAGGGAACGAAATAGTAAAATGTGTGCACTATTTAGCAAATCGAGGGAACGAAATAGTAAAACATCCGCACTATTTAGCAAATCGAGGGAACGAAATAGTAAAACGTCTGTACAATTTAGCAAATCGAGGGAACGAAATTGTTAATCGTGTGCACTATTTAGCAAATCGAGGGAACGAAATAGAAAAACGTCTGTACAATTTAGCAAATCGAGGGAACGAAATAGTAAAACGTCTGTACAATTTAGCAAATCGAGGGAACGAAATAGTAAAACGTCTGTACAATTTAGCAAATCGAGGGAACGAAATAGTAAAACGTCTGTACAATTTAGCAAATCGAGGGAATGAAATAGTAAATCGTGTTCACTATTTAGCAAATCGAGGGAACGAAATAGTAAAATGTGTGCACTATTTAGCAAATCGAGGGAACGAAATAGTAAAACATCCGCACTATTTAGCAAATCGAGGGAACGAAATAGTAAAACGTCTGTACAATTTAGCAAATCGAGGGAACGAAATTGTTAATCGTGTGCACTATTTAGCAAATCGAGGGAACGAAATAGAAAAACGTCTGTACAATTTAGCAAATCGAGGGAACGAAATAGTAAAACGTCTGTACAATTTAGCAAATCGAGGGAACGAAATAGTAAAACGTCTGTACAATTTAGCAAATCGAGGGAATGAAATAGTAAATCGTGTTCACTATTTAGCAAATCGAGGGAACGAAATAGTAAAATGTGTGCACTATTTAGCAAATCGAGGGAACGAAATAGTAAAACATCCGCACTATTTAGCAAATCGAGGGAACGAAATAGTAAAACGTCTGTACAATTTAGCAAATCGAGGGAACGAAATTGTTAATCGTGTGCACTATTTAGCAAATCGAGGGAACGAAATAGAAAAACGTCTGTACAATTTAGCAAATCGAGGGAACGAAATAGTAAAACGTCTGTACAATTTAGCAAATCGAGGGAACGAAATAGTAAAACGTCTGTACAATTTAGCAAATCGAGGGAACGAAATAGTAAAACGTCTGTACAATTTAGCAAATCGAGGGAATGAAATAGTAAATCGTGTTCACTATTTAGCAAATCGAGGGAACGAAATAGTAAAACATCTGCACTATTTAGCAAATCGAGGGAACGAAATAGTAAAACGTCTGTACAATTTAGCAAATCGAGGGAACGAAATTGTTAATCGTGTGCACTATTTAGCAAATCGAGGGAACGAAATAGTTAATCGTGTGCACTATTTAGCAAATCGAGGGAACGAAATAGTAAATCGTGTGCACTATTTAGCAAATCGAGGGAACGAAATAGTAAATCGTGTTCACTATTTAGCAAATCGAGGGAACGAAATAGTAAATCGTGTTCACTATTTAGCAAATCGAGGGAACGAAATAGTAAATCGTGTTCAATATTTAGCAAATCGAGGGAACGAAATAGTAAATCGTGTTCACTATTTAGCAAATCGAGGGAACGAAATAGTAAATCGTGTTCACTATTTAGCAAATCGAGGGAACGAAATAGTAAATCGTGTTCAATATTTAGCAAATCGAGGGAACGAAATAGTAAAATGTGTGCACCATTTAGCAAATCGAGGGAACGAAATAGTAAAACATCCGCACGATTTAGCAAATCGAGGGAAATAAATAGTAAATAATGTGCACTATTTCGCAAATCAAGGGAACTTAGTAAAATATCCATACGATTTAGCAAATCGAGGGAACACCTCACTATGTTGCATATATATATATATATATATATATATATATATATATATATATATATATGTGTGTGTGTGTGTCATGGGACATAAGTTTTTTAAATATAAGTTGTTGTATACTGTTTCACTTTCTATTATGTTTTAAGCAGTATATGTTATGCCGTGTGCAGCAGGCTAGTATTCCATCCTGACCAGCCACATGATGATGAAGTGTTCACACTGCTCTGGAATGCCATCATCACACACTCACACACACACGCTCACCATTGAGTAATGAGGCAGTGATGAGCGCATCCCGCAGCGCGGGGGTCAAAGGTCAGAGAACTGTCTCAGCTGCTGCCGAGGAGCCGTGATGACACAGCAGAGTGTGTGTATGTGTGTGTGTGTGTGTGCGGTGAACTAATCCACCTTTATGCACACAGTCCGAACTGAATCCCCCTCCATTGCTTCCCAAAACACACACACACACACACACACACACATCAGAGCTCCACAGGAGAAAACTGATGCATGTGAGCGTCTCCTCCAGTCTTCAGGAAGGAGCCATTAATTATGAGAACACAGTACAGCACACCTGTACACACACAGCTGATGCTGAAACACACGCACAGACACACATTCTCAGATGTCTCAAGAGTTCAGGTATGGTAGGTAACCATGTCTGTCGGTCTGTAACATACCAAAACAGAAGAATTATGAATGAACATGGCTGTTAATGCATCATTTAAGCTCATATGCAGCGCTCACATGATGCACTACTGCACCAGAAACAAAGTGCATTTTAAAATCACCTTATTTGGATGGAAATATTTATATATATATAGATGAACATGCAACATATAGATGTCACATGACACCAGTGTAGCATACTATACTATTTTAGCATACTGTTTCACATTCTAAATAGTATGCAGTACACTAGTATTCCATGCTGAACGGCCACAGACACAGTTGAAACACAACAAAGTACTCCTTTAATCTCCAGAGCGGTGAAACAGAAACATCTGAGCAAGGATCAGGCCTATCCCACAATGCTCTCTGCTCAGGACACATCTTACACAGCGCTCGGTGTCAAAGCGAACGCTGCACGCGGCCAGTCAAAAGACGAGCGCTTCACACTCAGGCTCTTTCCTTTAGGAAGCGCAGCGAGACAAACACCTCGGAAACGGATCGGCGCCAGAACCGGCGGCCGAGAGGAACGAGAGGAAATCTGCACCTCTCATCCTGTCTGCATCTGTTTATCCGTCTCACTCTCGCTGGCACGACGCCTCAATAACAGACAGGAAGAGAGCAGAGACGACATCCAAAGCCATTTATCTGAGAGGTAAAATGCAATGAAAAGGTAAATGCGGGTATAAATGAATATTTGTAAACCCATTAAAGTGGAGGTGATGTTAGCGGAGTCTGAAAATAACCACGCGTTTGTGTGTGTGTAAGAGTCCTCACACTGATTTCTGGCTCTCGTCACCTAGCGAAGCTTTAGCACAGGAAGAGGAATTGGATGCAAAGAGACGGCAGGTGAAGACACACACACACACGGGCCTTTTTACAGCAGGGCTTTTAACAAGGGGCAATTAACACTTTGACGTGCAACAAGGAGAAAAGTACTCGAGCAGACAAGCAGCTAAATATCAGAGAGACATGAGGAGTAATCACACACACACACACACACACATGCATAAGTGTAAATCACCGCTTTTTCAAACAAAAAAATAACATCTCGAGTTAAACATCAAATCATAAACGAGTCGTGAACAGCAAGTCAAATAGAGCGAATGACGCACACATGCATAACACTCCTATACAGACTATACAGAGCCTGGACACTGAGCAAGTCAAGACAGATTTACAATAAGAACATTTAAAGGGGTCATATGATGCTTTTTTTTTTTGATGATTGTGTGTTTAATGTGTCTGTTTGAGCATGAAAAAGTATCAGTGTTTCTGAACTCTCTGAAACGCCTCCATTGTAGTCTAGTTCACAATATTCCTCATCTAAATAATTCATATGCAGAATAAAGGGGCGGGGCCTGGTTGAGTTAGTTAGTAGTGCCTGCGTCTCAATGTGCAAACTATCCATCCTAAATAGTATGTGACATTCGTCATTTTCAATACTATTTAGAGCGGATAGGGTGGATAGTATGCACATTGGGATGCAGGGAGTGTGTTGAAACTGGTGGTCATGGTAAGGGGCGGGACATTTCCCAAATGACCAATCAGAGCACATTGTGCTTTTCAGAAGGAGGGGCTTCATAGAGACAGGAACTAAACAGAGCGTTACTGACAGACTGGGAAGAGAGGAGCTAATGAAATCTTTAAAAAAAAATTATAATAAATAAAAATACTTTTAAATAATTAAATAATTAAAAAATAAAACCAAACAAAATTAAATGATAAGAAGTGAATAACTAATGCAATAATAAAAAAATGAAATTAAATGAATTGATGAGGATCAAATAATTAATGAAATCATAAAAATTTAAAATTAAAATAAATAATTTCCAATAAAAACAAATCAAAATGCAAAGTGAATAACCAATGAAATCACAAAAAATGTCAAATTCAATTATTTTAAAATTAAAACAATGAAAATGAGTTGATGAGAAGCTAATAATTAATGAAATCATAAAAATGTGATTAAATAATTTTAAAATCAAAACAATCAAATTGAGTTGATGAGAAGCAAATAACTAATGAATTATAAAAAAATGAAATTAGTTTTAAAATAAAAACAATGAAAATGAGTTAATAAGAGGCAAATAATTAAAGAAATCCAAAAAAAATAAAGTATATTATTCTGTTTATTTTATTTTTTACAAATATTTTATAATGAAAAATTTATGCAAAAAGTAAATGAATACATTTAGAATAAATGCAATCAAAGCACTTATTAAAAAAGATTAAATTTTCATTTGTTGACTAATGGACATCAGAGAACTGTGAACATGTGAATGTGTTGTTAAATTAATGAAATATTAACTTAAAATTTAGTTATTTACTTATTTACTAGTTTTTAATTACTTCATTTCGTATCAAAATGTGTCTGCATTTCATTTTATCTTCGGATTGGTCAACACCGATGTGTGTGTGTGTGTGTGTTCATGCCTTTGTGTGTGGGAGAGTTTGAGATGTGTCTGCTGTGGAAACATTTTAGGAATGTGTGTGTGTGTGTGTGTGTGTGTGTGTGTGTGTGTGTGTGTGTGTGTGTAGCCTTGACCAGCAACCCAATCACAGTCTGAGACTCTGCACAGGAAACGGACACACACACACACACACACACACACACACACACACACACACACACACACACACACACACACACACACACACACACACACACTCACACAGATGTTTCCATATCAGAGCACCACTCAACTGCAGCTGTACTCTTTCTCTCACAAACACACACATTGCATAAATGACATTGTCATGTGACCCGTGAGCGTCTTTATCTCTGCAATGCAATAAAACCCTTCTGATCCAACCTCTGTGTGTGTGTGTGTGTGTGAAATATGTTTATTTGTGTTGCTGTTAACTCATATTCACACTGTAACTCACTTACATCCACACACACAATAAACCACCACACAATAATAATTCATGTTGACTCTGTACATAATTTCTTGCGTTATTATTTTTACGTGTTATATTACAGCATATGACCAGCTGAGACCCTCCGTCTGTCTGTCTGTGAGAGAGAGAGAGAGAGTTTTCGTTCCTACCACCATTAGATTAATAAACCAGATTTTGCTGTGCGGTTGCTAACGTGCTCCAAATGTTAAAATGTTGCATGTTAGTGTGTTGCTATGCAGTTGCTATGGTGCTGTGGGTGGTTGCTAGGTGCTTTCTTACCATCACGCGTGAAAAGACAAACACTGCTGAATTAGCTCACTTTCAATCTGAATTGAATTGACCACACCCACAGGAAGATGAATTGGACAGGAAGAGGAATTGAAGTGTGGTAATGCATTCTGTCTACTGAAAGCCTATAAAGACTGTCAAAATATATTATCAAAATGTTCTTTATCAAGCCAACATTGAAAGTTTGTCTTGTGCATTTATAGTTAAAAATGAGAGTTACCTGAATTTCTTTACATTTAAATTAGTTTTTAATTCCACTTTCTTTACGTCAAGTCAAGTCAAGTCACCTTTATTTATATAGCGCTTTTTACAATACAGATTTGTGTCAAAGCAGCTTTACATTGATTACTGGTATATAATTTTGGCTGCACAGCAGCTCTTAAAGAATAGTGTCAATGCAGGCAGATCAAAGCACTGTTGAATATCAATGTCAAGTCAAATGTCAATTTACATTTAAAATAAATTTGCAATTCTCCATCCTGTTTGCAACCTCAATTCAGTTGAGTTGAACTAGAATTTAAAAGGCATTATGAGTTCAATTCTGAATGATGCAAAATAAAATAAAATATAACAAAATAAAATAAATAGTAAAAACATAAAAAATAAAATAAATGAAATAAAATAAAATAATATAAAACAAAAACATAAATAAAATACAATAAAAAAAAAATAAAAAAATAAAATAAATGAAATAAAATAAATTCAAATAATACAAAACAAAATAAAATAAAACAAAAAATGAATAAATGAAATAAAATAAAAATATAACAAAATAAAATAAATAGTAAAAAAAATAAAAATAAAATAAATGAAATAACAATATAAAACAATAAAACAATAAATAAATAAATAAATGAAATAAAACAATAAAATAAAAGGTAAAAAATAAAAATAAAATAAATGAAATAAAATAAAATAATAATATAAAACAAAAAATAAATAAATAAAATACAATAAAATATAATAAAAAATAAAATAAAATAAAATAACAAAAAATAAAAATAATTTAAAAAATATATTAATTATATTAAAGTATATTTTTAAAAGACATTTAATTTTTAGGGATTTTTAGAATTAATTAATTAACACTAATAACAACAGTAGTAATAATAATGACGGCTTTAAACCACTTTATTTCATATTTAATGATTGATGAGGAAGTGTTTAAAGCAAGGTTAACTTATTATTGTTAACTAAACCTAAAATGCAGATCACACACACACACACACACACACACACACACACACACACACACACACACACACACACACACACACTCTCTTCACTGTGACGTCTAAATCCTGTTTTTGGCAGCGGCTGATGTTTCAGGATTAGCTCTGGTCTGAATGCGAGTGAGTGTGTGTGTCACGACCCAGAGCGCTGGAAACATCTCCCCTAGCTAGTGAGCTTCCGTTTGGAGCACCATCTCAAGGTCACGCAGGGGTCAAAGGTCAGATCTGTCCGGTCAGGTACGAGAAACCGGTCAGCTCACATTCAGCTCAGAATAAACATGAGATTTTTGCAGATATGTTCTAATAAAACTGATTTTAAAAGTAATATCGAGAGGATAGATGAAGTGAGGACCTCCTCATGCGAATTCACCCACCCTTCCCAGAATTCCAAGCGACACAGGATTTTAAAGCGACATAAATGCTGTCGGATGCGTTACACCGTTCTGTCACTCACATCCCGACGGTCCGCCTTCCTCTGATGGGTTTGTCTTGTAAACTGTCAGGAAAGATTAATTCGAGAGCGAGCTCGCAGTTCTGAAGACCCTGCTGGCGACCCGCAAACCCGGCGAGTGAGAAAACTTTCCACAAACTCACGTTAACACCAGTCGCATCACTTCAGACCGCATTTGCATGCTGGATTAATTAGGCGCGTTTCCATGGCTGCCATTCTTCTAACTTCAATGTGAAGTGTGTCATTTTCTGGATGTTAAAACACTTTCTCACAAGAAGTGAGAGTCACTGTAAGTCTGAAGATTGAAACGTCGTGACGCTTTCAGAACATTGATCTGTTTGTTTGAAGAACCGACAACTTTTGAATTAAATATTCAGCCAGAACAACCTACAAACTGCTGAACATCCTTATGGACCATCATGGAGATGTAATAATCACTCTGAGATGCTGAGATCACCCCAAAAACTGGCTTAGGTGTGAACAATTACCATACAGCACTATACATGTTTGGTATATCATCTCGTCCACACAGAAGTAGGCCAAAACCGGTAATAAATGTTTTAAAGGGGCCTCTTTCACAAGATGTAATCTCCAGAATGTGTGTGTGAAGTTTCAGCTCAAAATACCCCACAGATCATTTATTATAGCTTGTCAAATTTGCCCCTATTTGGGTGTGAGCAAAAACACGCCTGTTTTTGTGTGTGTCGCTTTAAATGCAAATGAGCTGCTGCTCCCCGCCCCCTTTCCAGAAGAGGGCGGAGCTTTAACAGCTCAACAACAACAAAGCTGGAGAATCTCACGCAGCCAAAATGACGAAAGTGTTCAGCCTTACATTGTTCAAACCGGAGTCGACACTGATGGAGAGACTCAGGAAGAAGTTACAACTTTTAGACGTTTCTGAATGGTTAGTGGATAAATTGATGTAGTTGCTGTGGAGTTGATTCAACTCATCCACTAGCATGTGCCGTCATGTTAATCTTTTGTGTTGAATTGACCCTCGTTTGTGAAGCAGTCCTTTACAATATTGCAGTAAGTAAATAAAATGCCTTCAGTTAAACATGAAAAACACAAAAATTAAAAAGTAGACTCCAAAAAGCAAACTACTATAAATGAACACATTATGGAGTGGTTAAACTGAAACAGGTCTATTCTTGATGTTGTATCTGGCTGTTTGAACATCCATATGTCTCTTAATATAAACACGATGGGCTGGTGAGAGATCGTACACACACACACACACACACACACACACACACACACACACACACACACACACAGAGCTGTATGCGTTCATATATGTGCTTTAGCAGAAGCGTGCTACAGGGCCATCTGCTAACGGTACCGGCTGCAATGCAAACAAACCGCTTGTTTATTTATTTATTCCACTACAGAAACTCCAACAGCTGCTATTCGTTTGAAATATCACGTTTAAAATTTATTTCACCTAAAAAGATGCAGAACAACTACCGGAAATAACTCAACAATGACTGCTGTAATTACTATTGATCATTACTAACTTTTCCTCTCTTAGGAAAATAAAAAATCAAGAGTTTCTCCTAGAAAATTCAAAGGGTTAGTTCACCCAAAAATGAAAATAATGTCATTTATTACTTACCCTCATGTCGTTCCACACCCGTAAGACCTTCATTCATCTTCAGAACACAAATTAAGATATTTTTGATGAAATCCGATGGCTCAGTGAGGCCTGAGCAATGACATTTCCTCTCTCAAGATCCATTAATGTACTAAAAACATATTTAAATCAGTTCATGTGAGTACAGTGGTTCAATATTAATATTATAAAGTGATGAGAATATTTTTGGTGCGCCAAAAAAAACAAAATAATGACTTATTTAGTGATGGCCGATTTCAAAACACTGCTTCAGGAAGCTTCGGAGCGTTATGAATCAGCGTATCGAATCATGATTCGGATCGCAAAAGTCACGTGATTTCAGCAGTTTGGCGGTTTGACACGCGATCCGAATCATGATTCGACACAAAAGATTCATATTCACATTCCTGAAGCAGTGTTTTGAAATCGGCCATCACTAAATAAGTCGTTATTTTGTTTTTTTTCGGCGCTCCAAAAATATTCTCATCGCTTTATAATATTAATATTGAACCACTGTACTCACATGAACTGATTTAAATATGTTTTTAGTACATTAATGGATCTTGAAATGAGGAAATGTCACTGCTGGCTATGCAGGCCTCACTGAGCCATCGGATTTCATCAAAAATATCTTAATTTGTGTTCTGAAGATGAATTCTTACGGGTGTGGAGCGACATGAGAGTGCATAATAAATGACAATATTTTCATTTTTGGGTGAACTAACCCTTTAAGACTTTTATTAAAGACTCTTCCAGTCATTTTTGATAACTGGATAAGGTTTTAAAAATATTTTGGAGAGAGTGTGCTCATACATTTCTAGTCGAAAATGTATATTTTTTTATGATTTCATTCATTTCTATGGCTTTTAAAGACCTGGAAATCACATATATCAATATATTACATATGAAATGTCAAGGTTTTCCAATTTGTCAGATGATTCTCCTGAGAAAAGATCTCAAACTGTGCTCAGATACAAAACCTGCAACCAAAACTGAGAGATCTCAATATAAACTCATCAAACAGACTCGTCCCAGATGATGACCAGCGGCTCATTCGGGTGTTTTCTGCTTTAGGAGAAACATCTGAGACATCTTGAGCAGATAATGAGCAATCCTCACTGAGGGTTTCTTACCTGACAGCCGTGAATGCTGGAGTCTCGTCCGTAAGAGTACGACGCTCGCTCCGTTTTACCTGTTTAAAGAGACGAAGGACAGATCATTAGCACATGAATTCATTACTCTTCAACTCAATCTAAATATAAACATTTGTTGATCTTCTAATAACGTCCTTTAAAAGGATGAGCGACAATGGGACGAAACGACGGCAAAAGCCAGCGGCGGCCGCGTGAATTCCCACACGGACAGCTGGCGTGAGGCTCACAAACGCCTCGCTTTCAATCGGCGCTTTTCAAGACCTTCAAACATCACAAGCTCTATTTATTTCCGCAGGTTGAAGTCAGACGCCTTTGACGAACAGAATCTGCTCTGGTTTGTGTTAAATGAAAGAATGAAGATGTTTGACTTGTGTTTTGTTTTACTGATGTTGCCAGAACAAAGAAACGCCAGGGAAGTAGACGACGAGCGGTTCGGGCTCCTTTAGAGGCAAGCGGGCATGTGAAAT
This sequence comes from Megalobrama amblycephala, assembly GCF_018812025.1. NCBI lineage: Eukaryota > Metazoa > Chordata > Actinopteri > Cypriniformes > Xenocyprididae > Megalobrama > Megalobrama amblycephala. The sequence goes on from NC_063061.1 coordinate 38,401,003, forward strand.
CTGGTATTAGCAGAATAAAGACCTTCTCAAAGTCTCACAAACACTCGTCTACAGGCTGTTAATTATATAGAAGAACATGCTTGAATGCGCCCTGCCTTGAGCTGCACTGGGACGGGCAGGAGCGCAGCCAAACACACACACACTGCAAATATTGTTAAAGTCTTGTGACCTCATCCAGTCATAATCAAATGAGCCCAATTACAGAAGCCTGCTCATGTTCTCCTTCTGACAGACCAACCTGAGCCGTCCGCTACGCTGTGTAAACGTCCAAATACATCCTTTTTAATAAAGACAACAGTGCTGTTCAATATGCAAACATTATTTCAACTATTAAAGTCTTTGCTATGCATCACAAAAATGACTGTACAGTAAAACTATAGATAAAAAAATCAACAAAAACAACAGCTATTTACTAATGCAAACACTTAAATTTCTATTATAGCTCAAAAGAATTAACCATAGAGTAAAACAAAGTATTATCATCATTATAATACTCTAAAAGCATCATAAATGAAGACAATTTCAGTAGTCGTGATTTATGTGTCAAAAGCCCATTTAGACAACAAAGCTATTCACTACACTAAACAATGCTGGGTTAAAAACAACCCAAGTTGGGTTGAAAATGGATAAACCCAGCGGTAGGGTTAGATCCAACGTGCTGGGTAGTTTTATTTAACCAACTATTGTTTAAAAATGACTATATGTCTGGCTTAAAATGAACACAATATGTTGGAAATTAAAAATCAGACACATAATTATTAGAGGCAACAATAATAATCAAAAGGTGAACATTTATTAATAAGCAATTTAATAAATGTTTATTGCTTATTATTCTTTAAACCTATTGATAAAGGTTCATTTCCAACATATTTTAGGTTCATTTTAAGCAAGCAAACAATAGTTGAGTTAAATAAAACTACCCAGCATGTTTGGAAAACATTTAGCCCAACCTCTAGGTCAAAACAGCCCAATCGCTGGGTTTGTCCATATTTAAACCAGCTTTGGTTGTTTTTAACCCAGCATTTTTGTAGAGTGCAAAATAAATGTTCAAACGCTAAAATTTCTACTTTCTCTCAAAATATACCAAACAAAAAACATCCTACAATGAAATCCGTTTTATTATTTCCCAAATTCCATTTTATTTTTTCCCAAATTCCCAAATTTTTTCTGTGTTAATCTTTCTGGATTCCGTTTTTTTCCGTTTTATTTATTTGTTGACTCCATTTTAATGGTTAAATTAAATTTTAGTAATCAAAATAGCATGTCTAATTTATTAAAATAATGAATCTTGTCCAATTTACCAACAATTTAATAAAAGTTTAACAAAAAAAATTAAAAACAATTTAGGGCCCTATGATAAACGTTTTATTCTTTCCCCTCAAATTTTATTTTTACCAAATTCTGTTTTCTGGATTCCATTTGAATGCTTTAATTCCATTTTAATAATCAAAAAGCATGTCTAATTAATTGAATTCTTCAAAACAACAATATTAATTATTTATATAAAAAATATATTTTTATGATTTTTTTTCTTAAGAAGTTCTGTTGTGTATTTAAATTTTTCTGTCAATCAAATGAACGCATACCATTTAATTTATCTTTTAATCATGAAATTAAACTTTTTTGTCAAACAATGTGCTGCACAACAGAGCTTTACTGTTAAAATTAAAACAGGGAAGAAAGACTGAGATTATTGTTTAAAATATATTTTAATAATTTATTGTTAAATTAATCTAAATTCTACTGTACAACAGTAAAATGTTTCTGTCAAGTTAAATCGAACTTTTATTTTGACGGTTTGCCTAGAGCTTTGAGTTTCTCTGTGTTTATGACAGTAGTTTTCTCAAACGAAGCGGTTAAATGCTGATGAAGTGACTTTCAGAGCAGCTCTGGAGATGAATTTGTGCGTTCATATAGTGAGGCGACAGAGGACGAAAACACCACGAGCGTCGCACGTGCTTCAGCGTGTGTGCGCCTGCGCGATTGTGTGTGAGGTAAATGAAACTGCGCTTCCGCATCATTCATTTCAGAGTCACACAGGCATGCAGGATTCATGTTTAAATAGTCTTTTTGTGGTTTAATATTCACAGTCACTAGTCTATATCGCTATTTAATTTACATGTGCTGACCTGCTTTTAATTCATTCATCAAAAATTTGACAAATTCCGTGACATTCCGCGTTATATAGTAAATTCCGTTTTTATGAATGGATTCCGCGATTCCGTCCGTGATTCTGTGATCGCGGAAATTATAGGGCCCTACTACAATCATCCACTATAACTCTAAAATCATCATAAATTCAGATAAAAATCAACAAAGACAACAAAAATACTGTAAAACTTCAAACGCTATAAATTACTCTATAAAAATGACCCTGGTTACCATAAAGTAAAATAAAGTACGTCTTACAGTCATCATAAGTGTAAAATCATTCATAAATTAATATGAAAATCTCATCAGTTGTGTTTTCTCGACATTTTATGTGTCAACAGCCCATCTGATTAAGCCATTTACTACTATAAACTCACTAAATTTACACTAAAATGCACACTTTCTCTCAAAAAATTACCATGTTAACAACAGAATAAAATAAAGTACATGCAGTACTATCATCATTATAACTCTAAAATCACACACACACACACACACACAGGAATCATTGTACTCTGCTCTGATCTGAACATTTTCCAGGTGGCGTCCCAGAACACGTCGAATCCTCAAAGGTTAAACAAGAGGTCAACCACTACCACATGCATGACCCGCGTCCAAACACACAACAAAACCTGCTGCATTCATCTGAATCATGAAGCAGAACACGTGAGGAACATCGTCTGAAGATCATGTAAATACTGTACACATGACGGCATACAGACGCTGAATGATTTCACACAAACACGGAGGGAGAAATAAATCTGTCTTGTTCTTCGGGACGTTCAACAGTTTCCGAGAACACTGGTCGTGTTTCCTCCTGAGTCCTGAGCTTTCGCTGGATTCAGAAAAACATCTTTCTAAATCCTGCTAATCCAGAGGACTGTGGAACTGGAAGTGGGAATGAAATCCGGAAGAGAGCTGGAATAGGACAGGAATGCCACAGACGGAACATCACTCCGGAAAACACACACATTGAGCACAGATGCTCGCGCTCTTCCTGTCTTGTGTTTGCTGTTACTTCACTTTATTCTTTAGCTTGTTCCAGATTTAAGACTTTTAAGACCTTTTTGAAATCAAAATTAAATTCTTATTTTTTTATGAAATATTGCAGTGCTTATAAATGATTTATCCAAGCACATTATTGTTTTAAATTCATGTTCCTCATAATCTTGAATCAGATTAACTTCCTCTTGCAGCGACATCTCCTCTTTTCTCTGAAGATGAGGGCGGGCAACCTGTCACTCACATGAGAACCACCAATAGCAAACCACAACCATCCAATCAACTCCCCACAGACAAAATCAAGCCCCGCCCTACATTTGTTCTTGTTTGAGAAGCGTTTCACTCAGAGATACAGCAATAGAGAACTTAAGTTTCATGCCAACTTTTTACTACAATTACATAATTATATTTCTACTCCACTTTGTTTTTTGATATATAAACATTTAAATGGTAGCTGTCATAAAAAATGACGGATTTATTCAATATTGAAGAACATTAAAAATTATAATGAATATGGTGCACATATTTAGCAAAATACTCCTCTGTAGAGTTCATTTTTCTATCTGACTAATGAGTTTATGGTCACTGAATATGTTTTTCTGAGGTAAATGTGACGTCACGTGACATTGAAGCTGTATTGACGTCTTTCCGAGGTTGAAACACTGATTGAGCGATTACACGAGACATGATACGGATTTCAGTAAGTTGTACTGTATATTTTAACATACCTTCAGATGTTCATGCATATTTATTTCACGCTATAACTGGTATTAAACTGGAGGAGACGATCAGTTCACGCACCCTTCTTCGCGCTTCCTCTCCTCTTGAACTAGGCGACACAGCGATCTGTCACGTGCCACATTAAAGAGCGCCATAACTTGAAATCTGAGACTTCACAAAGCTTATTGCGATTTATTGGATGGGAGATGCTCTACATACATTCATTCATCAACTGAAAACAGGCTAATCGATCTATGTCGGTTTATAAAATTGATAGAGAAATCGATTTTTTTACCCAGGCCTAATGAAATATATACACATTTGCATACAACAGAAAGTCTGAACATTGGATAAAGACAGGTTGAAAATGATTGTTTGATTTTGTTGACATACTGTTAAAGGTTTTAACAGAGGGGGTTTTGTAAATGAATCAAAAATACTGTCAACAACATTTTTGTTATTAGGAATAAAATGTTAAAAAACTGTAGGTTTTTTTAAAGTTTGGTGTATGTAAAGTAGGAATAATGTAGGAACTAGATTTTCTTTAAAATACACGTATAAATATGCTACTTAGGCTTCTGGAGTCGTTTTTTGTGAGAAAATTTTACTTCAGCATCTGAAAAATGCCAAATCAGAAGTGACGTAACGGGAGGGAGTGCGGTCAATATAAACAATAGGAAAACAATGGATCGCAATGACAGTTCGGACGCTGAGGAAATTGTAAATGTTTATTCATACTCGTATGACGGACCACAGCCATACAATTAGCCTGCTATGTGTTTCAGGAGACCAGAGACAGGCCAGGATTAGACAGAATAACGGTCAAAAGAGACAAATGGACTATATGCACGGTTACTTCCTGGTTGTTGTTAAGCCAGCTCGGGCATTTCCGGTGAACTGTTAGCTGTTCATTCTGTAGTCACTGTACATCGACACAAAAACATCAAGTGGTTGACTTTTTATTGTTGTATTCATATTTTAATGCAGTTATCACATTTACCTAATTTGCCAAAAAACAATTTTATTGATTGCAATAAAGACGAATCTATTGGGACCGTTTAAAAACATTCGTATCTGTAATTAGACACACACACTAATTTTTTCCAGCACTTCAAATGTTATTTTTAATGTGACGACCACAAACATTACTTGTTCATCCTTCTGAGAATGTCCCATTGTAAACCCGAACGTTTCAAAATGTAGGAAATTCAACATTTGATAGAAAACACTTATTTAAAAATAAAAAAGACAATAATTACCACTTTAACCAGCAAGTGGCGGCAGAGTATCATTTATTTGCGCATATATCAGCCATTTCCTCTAATCATTTTTCACTTCGTTTTTGACTAAATATTAAACATTATAAAATATCTAGGTTTAAAATACATTTTGTCAATGTGAAGTATGAAATACTCACAAAATCTCATGAAAAACAACTTTTCTTGTGAATGAATGACAGAAAGCGAGCGCCGCTCTCTCCCTTTGTAATCACAGCAGATGTCAGTCAGTGCAGCTCAAGATCAATAATTTCAGCACACTTGTGAAAACTCACATTTTATTCAGTTAATCTAACTAAAGTGCACAATAAATATTACATTTTTGAAGCTTTTTTTCACATAAAAGTGTGAAAACTGATGGTCGAATTGAATTTAGCCGAGGAGGAACACTGAGGTACGTATTTATTTATTTATTTGTTATGCCGTCTTAATGTTTGAATAACTAAATTAATGCTATGTCTGACTATTAAGTGACTATATTCTGATTATAAACTAAGTATTACACTACTGATGCTCAACAGCAAATGACTCATTTCACCGGAAGTTTTCCAGCTGGCTTATATTATTGCGGAAGTTCTAAAGAACGCTCTGTGCAATGAAATTGGAGTATTTGCATTACCAGCACATAATTCAAACTGTTTTGTGTGAGACTGTATGCATTTGTATATATAATTTGTATTCATCAGTGTTGAAATTGATTCACGTAAAAACGGTGAAGAAGCATCGCGTGTGTAAGTTCATTTAATATCATCATTTACAGTAGTATTACAATGATGAACTCCATCATATCGCCAGGATGATAATCCTCCAGTCTATAATGAACACGTTTTTTCGACGCAGATGCAGAAGTGAAGTCCCGTCTCTTCACCTGCACAAAACACACCCCGGCACGGACGATAGCAACATCCTTTTTCTTGTTAGTAAACCTCTGGACTCGATGTCCTGACAGGCTGGAGTTTGTGCAACCTCCACAAACACAATAATTTACCATGATTATGATAAATAGAATACAAAAACTACCGAAAACACACTAATTCACGACCGCTGTACCTGAATATCAATCTGCTCTGCACTGAGTCAACACAGAGCCCGGCGAACGACTCCCTCTCGTGACATAAAATGACGCGACGTTGAAAAAAAAGCGTGTTTTTACAGAGACCGTCACTTTATCTACTAAATTTGTGTGCTTATGTCCTGCAAAACATTTTTAAATCCTGCAGTACCTTTTTATATTTTCGTACAAGGTTATATATTCATCTCAAACCTGCAATATGCACTTTAAGAGTTTGTTTTCTTTCCTCCAGTCTGAAATAAAAATCTGAAAAACTGCAACAAACCTCATGACACTTTAATCAGTACATTTTTATGTGTTTTTGAGAGGTCAACCGAATGTTTTACAGTTTAATAATCACATTAGGCCTCAATTCCTGAAATTCAAGACCTCTAACATATTGATAATTAAGACACACTTTCTAAGACCTTAAATTTTACAGACACATTTGTTTGGTTCTTGTTCATTTCTCTGGCGTTTAACACCACAGATCTGCTGCTGGTTTCTCATGTTCCCTCATTAGTTCATGTCTTTGTTTCTGCGCTGGTATTTTAAGGCTAATAATATCGTTTTGCTCCGATCTCTTGACTTTTAGCACAGGCTGATTTCTGAGTCACGCTGAAGTTTCTCTGCGGTTTTGACAGGGTGTTTTCGGCACACGCATGACAGCCCCTCATTACACGGGAGAACGCGGCCCGTGAATAAGTGGTTTTGTTATGGATAATAACTGGCTCATAATCATCAGCTAGTCAAAGACAAACCCGCTCTGACTCATCCACACCGGCAGATTATGGATTATATTCAGAGTTTCCCAGAGTTTCTCCGGACCAGCTGCGTATCATCGCTGTCGTTAGCACACGTTACGCGAAACACAAACGTCATACGTTTTCCTCGGGAAAAACTGCTGAGAAGCACAAACGCGAGATATTTTGCTGGTTCGGGTTTCATTGCGCTAATAAATCGCGTTGACAAAATGAAGATTACATTCAATCTATCACGTCCGAGCCAAAAACACACGACAAAAACAGCTCAAACAGCAAAAACACATTGATTTGCATTCAGAAGTGATCATTACGACACAAAGCAGCGAGATCAAGACCGTCTCGCTGCCAAAACCGAGATCAAGCAGGTAGAATTAAGGCAGAAACGGGCCGTTATCAGCAGTCTTTCTCACACACACATGCCAGATTCATCCGTGCCAGAGTGTTCAGGGGGGCAGGGTTAAGAGAAAGACAGACAGAGAGACAAAGAGAGAAGAGAGACAGGATAAAAAATGTGCTTAACCTTCTGAAACAGTTCATCAAAAAAGCGACATGCGATCGACAGGACGAGAACATCAGACAGCTGCTCCGTCACATCACACACAAACTAAACCTACAACCTTCAATAAAACGCTGAACGCTGATTCTGTCAGCCTGAAAAAACTGCTTTTGAGAGGGAAAATAATCACAATCTGATGTGCAATAATCAATTTAGTCAATTTATATCTCTGACAAACTAAAAAACACTCCAAATGCAGCTTATGCTTGTTACATATATATAATGTATAAATGGTAAATATGATGCATTGATTTTGTATTTTACAAGAATCACACATTTGTACTAACCCAACCTAAACTACCTGTTTTAAAGTTGATATAATCATAAATAAAACCCAAAATGACTTAAAAAAGAGGATAAAGGTCAAAGGTCAAGTCAAGTCACCTTTATTTATATAGCGCTTTTTACAATGTAGATTGTGTCAAAGCAGCTTTACAGTGATAACTGGTACATTATTTTGGCTCTTAAAGAATAGTGTCAATGCAGGCAGATCAAAGCACTGTTGAATATCAATGTCAAGTCAAATGTCAAGTGTCCCCGACTAAGCAAGCCAAAGGCGACAGCGGCAAGGAACCCAAACTCTACCGTATAGTGAGAGTTTTGAGTCTCTTCTGCTTACCAAGACCACATTTATTTGATCAAAAATACATTAAAAATTGTGAGATATTATTATAATCTAAAATATCTGTATTCTATGTAAATATATAGTAAAGTGTAATTTATATCCAGTGATCAAAGCTGAATTTTCAGCATCATTATCATCATGATCCTTCAGAAATCATTCTAATATGATGATTTGCTGCTCAAGAAACTTGAAAACAGTTCATATTTTTGTGGAAACTGTGATGCATTTTATTTTTCAGGATTATCTGACGAATAGAAAGTTCAGGATTTATTTGTAACATTATAAATGTTGCTTTCGATCAATGCTTGAATAAAAGCATATTTAATCCACATCTAAAGGTAAATGACTCGCGGTTATTGTACAGACACAAACCTTTTTAAAACATAAAGAGAGACAAAACCACCAACCACACAAATCAAATCATTTCAGAGGTTCGAAACTGTTAAAGCCACTCATTTAGGTTGCACTGGGAAAGAAGGCATCCGGATCTGTAGTTCGGATAACCGTAGGAAGAGATGGCGGCACTATCAGGCAGCTTATAATGAACAATAATTTGGAAATGATGTCTCTTGACAGGCAATTTCTTTGGAGAAAATTAAGCTACACAATGTTTTGCTCTCCCCATCCCGACGTGGAAAACAAATATGGAACGGCTCCAAGCATGGCAGGGCTTCCTCTGGTTCTAATCCTGTTTGATGCGTGGTCCGCGCTCACGGGGCGGCGGGAGGGACGCTTCTCTCGCCCCGGGGAGACGCAGCGAGTCCGCCCTTCATCTCCGACCCTCCGCAGCACATAAACCCGACCGCAGGCCCGGCGAAACCCAGCCGAGACGCAACCGTCAGAGACGCGTCTGAAACGCAGCCAAAGCCACGGGCCGCACGCAACACCAGCAGCTTAACTGAGCCCAAATACTGCAAAAATGAGCGGCTGACAACACAAAACGTATTTGATGTGCGAAAATCATACATATTAAGGCTAAAATGAAGGAAAATGATTAGTCTCAAAGTGCAAAACAGCATAATATAAATTAAATAAATTAAAAAAAATAATAATTCTGTATATAAGCTGTGCTTCTGTAGATGATTATATACATATGTGTGTGTGTATATAAATAAATAATTGGGATATTATGTAATATAATTCTTGCATAAGACTCTAATTACTAATAGTAAAACATCATAACAGACAGAAGACAACTAATTAAAAACAGAAGTAGTTTCAGATGCACATAAAGTGAGGTCTTTTCTTATAATCGTACTGTGCGAGAAGCTTTAAGAAGCATAAAGCCCCATATATGACACTGAGAGCAGGTGCAAAAACATTCACATTTACTGTGAGAAAGAGCGATTTCTGTGCTTTTCTAACCGCTGATTGTCTCGGCTGGTTTTCCACGAACTAACAGTGTCTGACAGCTAATCTAAATATTCCTGGAGACTCAGTTATATGAGAGATGTCAGATGTTAAATCAGTAACTGTATCTTAAACAACACGTTACAGTAGAGATAATGACAAAATAAAACACTGTCCAGATCTGCATGGACAAGACGATATTTCTATTTCACACAAAAGAATCACAATATCACAATATTGTAGTAAATATTATATTTATATTACATTACATTATAGTATAATTCTGTTTTCTAATTCTATTTTATATATTTATTTACATATTATATTGTATTTTATATCATCTGTGTGTATGAATGCATATATATATATATATCATTTTAATTCTATTTTATATATATTTACATTATACACACACACATATAAATTATTATTGCATCTTATATTATTGCGTAATTTATACATGGGTGTATGTGTGTATATATATTCTATTTTATATATTTTTTATATTTATATATTATATTCTATTTTATATTATCTGCGTGCATGAATGTGTGTGTGTGTATATATATATATATATAAATTCAATTTTATATGTATTTACATTATACAAACATATATACGTTATTTTTGTATATTATTGTGTAATTTATATATATACATATATATATATATATATATATACACACACACACATATACATACATATATGTATGTATATAGAATTGTTCTCATTGTATATGTGTGTGTGTATTCCATTGTATATATATATATATATATATATATATATATATATATATATGTGTGTGTGTATTATTTTGTATTCCATTTTCTAATTCTATTTATATATATATATTATCTGTGTGTATGAATGTGCTTGTATACACACACACACACATATATATTCTTTTTTCTATATATTTACATTATACACACATATATAACTTATTGTATGTTATATTATTGTGTGATTTATACATATACATGCATATACACATACACACACACACACACACACACACATATATATATAATGTAAACATAAAAAACAAAATAAAATAAAAATATATATATAAATTCTATTTTCATATACATTTAAATTATTTATACACACACATATATAACTTATTGTATATTATTGTGTATTATTGTATATTGTGTATATTATATATACACACACACACACACATTTACAAAATTACACAATTTCAATTTAAAAATTTCAATATGATAAAAATTATATATAATCAGCAAATCTAACTAACCAGTTTTAACTAGAAACAAAATGTTTTTGTATACAGTACAAAGGTAATGTGTTTTTCTTTCTCTAGGTCAAATGTTAAATAAAGTACAATCTTATGAGCTCTACACCATACCATTTGCATCATATATATATATATATATATATATATATATATATATACACACACACATATAACTGGTCTGTGTTATATTGTATATATGTTGTTCATGTCTGATTGCAGTGGGTTGAAGGAGCTCCCGACATGCAGCACATTTTTCCAATGTGAAAAAGCCAAAACGCATTTAGCAGCTCATCGGCTTAAAATAGTTTCGGTGAGGAAAAAAAGACAAGGTAGCGGTTTGGAAGACGAGCCGGAGTGCTGCGGCGTCTCTGATAGAATTATGAAAGTGAATCTGGCACACGGGCGACCAGAGAGAGAGAGAGAGAGGGAGAGAGAGAGGGGGAGCCCTGATTGGTCAAGGTCGAGGTTCGGGGGTTGGACGTGCCACTGTGTTCTCGTGCCAAGTTCATCTTTAAAGAAGCGCTCAAAGAGCTTTTCATGTCTCAAAGCCAAAACTTACACAAAACCCCTTTAACGCCACACACACTCGTTCGGTTCAAACGCACAGGTTATCATCAGATACGAAAGTGCTCGGAGTGGGAGTCTAAATGTTTTCCTGACACAGTCTAACCAGAAACCTGCTCTAACCTCAATAATTAAACATGTCATCACGTCCATTTGAGTTCGACGAGGCTGAGTGGAAACGCAAACCAGGGATGATTATTTAAAACAGGGTCCTTGAGGGGGAAGGGTTAAAAAAAGCCCGTTGCATGTGGGGGAGGCCGTACGGACATGAATCACTCGCACTAACACAACAGTTTCCATGACATCAGTGGGCACCAGGCCAGCGTGCCGACAAAGTCTGAAAGGTGCAGAAGGAGAACGGCACGGATCCACGGGGAGCTGGCGTCAAAAACAACACGCACACACATGCACAACACCCTAAAAACAATGTCCTCCTTCGGAAAGTTCTTTGTGCCACATCATAAATTAATTTTACACATGGCTCCGCGAGTCGCCGTCAGCACGACCCTGCTAGCGCGGCCTGTGTTTCGATATCGATAGCTGAACTGTCGCATTAAAATTCTGCCGTGCCGGCGGGGGAGCCGCGCGCTCGCTAAGTTCCTTTGAAAGCGCTTGATTGCGTTCTAGGCAGAGACCCCCGTGCAAAACAGCCCTCATTAAAGGCCCCGTACGCAGATCGATATAATCACCAAACCCTAAAACATCACGGGGAGGCGCTTGGCAAACACACGCGGGCGCTCGGAGAAATGCACCTGAGTTTGTCGGCGACGTGAGGTGGCGTTCAGGGGTTGCGTCGCTTTGAATACATTTGGCAATTTGGCACGTCTGCCGCGGCGCAAAATTAACCCCGGCCGCCGTTGCAGTTTTGGCATTAGTTATAAAGTTGAACAATTATGTACAAGCGGAAAAGTTGGAACTGGATCTGCGTGCGTGCGTTTGTTCGAGAGGAGCCTCCGCTGCTGAAATGCGGCAGACACTGCAGATTTTTTGTTGGCTCGGTGACAGCGTTTGCAGTGCCAAACCCCGCGAGTGAACGGCGTACGGGAGCGATCGAAGAGCTTCAGATACTCGCGTATTGGTGTCGGTGTGTCTGTAAATCTCATAATCAACATCAGCAGTGTTCCCTCGCCTGTGAAATCACGATTGTGGACTGAGATTTGTGGACATTTGTGGAGCTGTGATAAACAAACAAACAAACAAACACTTAAATTTAAGTAATTAACACAACATTAATCTAAAAAATTGTAACACTTCTATCTATCTATCTATCTTTACATACATTTATTTATTATTATATTATTTAATTTAAATAATTCATTGAATATATTTTTTTCTTAACAAATACTTACATTTATAAAGTGAATAAGATAATTGTAAAATAAATAAAGAATGTGACATTTACAAATATTTATATATCATATATACATTTATTTAAATTGATAGAAATATATTTATGTATATTATTATGTAAATTTAATGCATATATCAATGTATATTGTTTATATATTATTTATATACATTTAATACAAATCAGAATTCTATTAGATAATTATAATAATATAACAGATGTATCTATGTATCTATTAATCAGAATCTAGAATTCAAATATTATATATATATAATGTATTTATAAATCTATTTATATTAATAAAAATTTAGGTTTAATCCATATATATGTGATTTAAATTTAATGCAAATATTATATATAATAAATATATTACATTTCATATACAATTATTTATATATTATTGTTAAAATTATGTTTATATATATATATATATATATATATATATATATATATATATATATATATGTATTTAATGCAAATATTATATATATATTAAAATATATTTATACATTTATATTAATATAAATATATTTATATAAATTTAATGTAAATATTACATATATATAAAATTTCATATATATATATATATATATTGTATATATTACATTTCATATATATACAATTATTTATATTAATTTACATATATTTATATATATTATTTACATATCTTTAATGTAAATATTGTATATATTACATTTCATATATATACAATTATTTATATTAATTTACATATATTTATATATATTATTTACATATCTTTAATGTAAATATTGTATATATTACATTTCATATATATACAATTATTTATATTAATATAAATATATTAATTTATATTGTTTATATAATATTTATATACATTTAATGAAAATATTATATATGTATTAAAATGTATTTATACATTTATTTATATTAATTTACACACACACACACACACACACACATATATATATATATATATATATATATATATATATACATACATTTAATGTAAATATTGTATATATTGCATTTCATATATATATACACAATTATTTATATTAATATAAATATATTAATGTACATTGTTTATATAATATTTATATATATTTAATGCAAATATTATATACAGTCAAACCAAAAATTATTATTTATATATTTTTACTAGTGTGTGCAGGACACTATAGTTCATTTCTGTAAGTGAGGATAGTTAAATAAAGTAAACTGACATATTTTACCCAAAAATTCTTCATACAGTGGACTACCAGTAAAAATGACACAAATTTGGAACCAAAAATTATTCAGACACTTTGATCTAACCTTGTTTTGATTAAGTGTTATCTGACATAACTATAGTGAATAAACTGAATTAATGAATGAAATGTTCAAGGTGTCTGAATACATTTTGGTTTGACTGTATACACACACACACACACACACACACACGGCTTGGTGACAGTGGCTAACACAAATAAGCAGCGTACAGGAGCGATGGAGGAGCTTCAGATACTCTCGTATTGGTGTCGTTGCTTCAGTAAATCTCATAATCAACATCAGCAGTGTTGCTTCTTCCCTCGTCTGCTCTCTTTTGTCTCCTACTTCTTGTGTCTTTTGTTTTAACATGCAAACCAAGACAAAGACAAAGCTGCGTTTTTCTAGTTCCTCTTTGTTTTGCGAAGGATTTGTTGCGTGATTCCACAATATCTGACACACAATAAGGACGCGTGCGGCGTACAAGGCTTTCGGTGCGTTTTTGTCAAGTCTAAAAAGCGAAACAGTGTTCTCCATTGTATTTATACGCGGAATAAAACACAAAACCAAAGCGGCAGTAGGGATTACTTGTGCCGCCGAAATCCCGACAATAAAATACATCACAGATCACAAGACAATTTAGCCGAACAATGAACAAAGGAACGTCTCACTAAAGCTCGCCATCTTACTTTGTGCAAAAGAGCGCTTAGATGGTCTTAAAATTCACATCTGTACCGTATGAGAAAGACACACAGAAAGGGATCCGTGCCAAATGGGAACGTTCGACAGGGCTTAGCCGGGAACTGCGATAACTCAACATTTGCATGGCTTTATGAGGGGAAAGCTGGTGTTTGCATTGCGCCTGTAGAACAACTGTAAGCGTGAATATATGAAGTGCGGAGACGAGCGCACAGGTCGAGAGCTGTTGTTTGTACCTCTTTTTCAGAAAGAGCGCATCGACTCGCTGTCAGAACAATTACCAGCGTTAAACACTCGTGACAGAAGGCGAAGCGCAGTTCGACCGTGCTTTGATACGATAAGGTTCATCTCCTGGAAAAATCTCACAGCAAACGTCTGAAAACATTTACTTCTCCATTTGAATGCTTTATTTTGTTTCCTCCAGAGCTCGAGGAACGGGGCACCGGCACCGTGATATTTCTTGCCAAAGTGTGTCTGAGCAAACAGAAGTGAAGCACTGTATTGAGCCGTCATCTGGACGACGTACAGAAGCGCTAACAGGCATTGGAGACGTTACATTAAATTAAATAAAAAGGCTTCAATTTACCCAAAGGCTTCAGAGGAGTTATAAAAGAAAATCGCAGATTTGAATAAGCTTGTTTAATAGCCTTTAATAGACTTATGCTAATAAAAAATGTCCTTTTCAATGCATATTCAGCCCCTGAAGTGATCTCACTGGAAAATAAAATATATAGTCCAGTTCAGAAACATATCCTGATAATTATGCCATAAATGAGTAATAAAAGCCTAAAAAGCATTTTCAGAGTAAGTGAGAGAGACAAACCCTGGTGAACTACATCACACTCGATGAACGACTGCGGTCACACAGACACACACAACCTACAGCTGGACATTTCCCAACTTTTCTGAAGGAAGCAAGATTGATTCATTAATTGACTGATTGAATAATTAAACACTTGATGCAGCAGCTGATGCAGGAGACATTACTGACTTTAATGTATTCACACCTGTGAAGGTCTAAAACGTGGATATATAGTGAAATCAGAAGCGTGGACTGAGTTTTGTGGATATTAGATAAATAGATGGATCAATGGATAGACAGACAGACGGATGGACGGACGGACAGACAAGATAGATAGATAGATAGATAGATAGATAGATAGATAGATAGATAGATGATAGATAGACAGACAGATAGCTAGCTAGATAGATAAAGATAGATAGATAGATAGATAGATAGATAGATAGACAGATAGATAGATAGATAGATAGATAGATAGATAGATAGATAGATAGACAGACAGACAGACAGACAGATAGATAGATAGATAGATAGATAGATAGACAGACAGATGGATGGACGGACAGACAAGATAGATAGATAGATAGATAGATAGATAGATGGATAGATAGACAGATAGATAGATAGATAGATAGATAGATAG
>NC_063061.1:38419543-38427043 GCF_018812025.1 Megalobrama amblycephala
GGGAAACCTGCACTGAGTGAGATCTGACACTGACCAATGAGCCGTCTGCTTCATCATGATGTCATCCTCATTATAAACACATTGATCTACTACACTGGCCAATCTGATTCACATGAACTGACATTATCTATCTGAGACCATCTGATGCATATTGACCACACAAATAGCAATCTCACATCTGATTGGCTGGCATCTGATCCCACTCAACAGTCCCGTTGCATTTAACAATAACTTATAAATGGTTAAAGACAGCCCTACTGTGAGATATAAGGTTGTTAAATGATAGTACATGCTTCTGATGAAGAAGTGCATTATTTTGACTTATTTTTAAAACAATCACATTTATCAGCAGAATTCCTGGTGGAAAAACTACATTACCCATGATTCTGAAGAGAAATCTCCACCAATCAGAGAATCGTAACAAGCAAACTGCACCAAAAGAGCTCCGCCCACTTCAAGTGAAGCACTGCAAATGATGTAAAAGAGTCTGAAATATTTTTAAATAGTTTTATAATTCTCCATCGTTTGATTATGTAATTTGCAATGCTTCATGGGATTGTAGTTCTTTCCCTTACTAAAGTCAAGTCTTGTACCTTTGTCTTTTTGTCAGAATTTCAAATAGTTTTTAGCTTCAAATACACTGTAATACACTGTAAAATAATTTTTTAAAGATTTTTTGAAGTACATTTTTTAAGAAAAAATGCTTTCTACCTCACAATTTTGCATTTAATTCAATGCACTACTTGCTGTTTCTTTGTGAATTTTACTAGTGACTTCTAAGTGAAAATTGTTTCTACACCAAAAAGACTAAAGCGTGTAACCCATTGGCTCCTTAAACTGTCAGTCAAACCTCATAACTCCGCCCCACCTCTATCATGAATGACGTGCTCCGTTTAGACCATCTCTGCTTGTTTGCAATGCAATGCAAGGGTAAATAAAGAACTGTTTCAGTACAGCGTAAACACTATATATATATATATATAAAGGCTAAATGTCTAGCATTTGTCATCGAATCATAGCCAATAAGTCATAATATGAAGTAAATCTGGTCCTGATTAGTGCAGTTCATCTGAATAGGTGTGAATGCTGCGCAAAGAACAAGCCGACAGAGACCCTGAAATATGGGTCTCAAAATGAATTCTGACTGAAATATGAGCACAACATGGACCAAAGACATCTAAACCACCCTAATGCAGGACATGTGACATTCAAGATGAGATACTAAAAAGCATACTTGTTTTTTCTCGTCATATTCGTAATGTTGCCCATCAGAGTTCAAGCATCTCCTGTGTGTGTGACAAAGGGATTGCTGCCTCTGTTTTGACTCCTTTTCACTTTTTTAAGCTCTTTGTGAGTTTTCAGCTTGCAAAAAATACCATCATATGCACATTGCATGCAGCACACAGCATTGTTTTGGATGTTCATTAAGTTCCATCACCAAATATACATCATAAAATCCTTTTTTTTGTATTTTTATCTTTAGGTTTGGTGTTAAAAATGACTAAGAAAACTAGGACTAAATGTATCATTTTCTTTTTCAGTCCAGACCAAGAAAACGAACTACAACTACAGCTTTTTTAGTTTATTGAAACGTTTGGAGCAATATGTTGGCATTAAAATCTTTTTCTTTAACCATTGGAAATTATACTACTACTTTTTCTGCTGCATGCACATGTGGTGTACCACAGGGCTCCGTCTTAGGCCCTGTCTTATTCTCCCTATATCTTCTTCCTTTAGCCAGGATCTTCTGTAAGCATTAGATTTCATATCATTTTTATGCAGACGATATACAGCTTTATTGCGAACCAGGACTAAATGTATCATTTTCTCTTTTTGGTCCAGAACAAAAGAACAGAACTACAACTACGGCTTGTTTGGTTTATTGAAACGTTTAGAGCTGTATGTTGGTATTAAAAGATTAGTTCACTTTCAAATAAAATTTTCCTGATAATTTACTCACCCACATGTTATCCAAGATGTTCATGTCTTTCTTTCTTCAGTCAAAAAGACATTAAGTTTTTTGATGAAAACATTCCAGGATTATTCTCCTTATAGTGGACTTCAATGGAGCCCAAACGGTTGAAGGTCAAAATGTCAGTTTCAGTGCAGCTTCAAAGAGCTTTAAACGATCCCAGACGAGGAATAAGAGTCTTATCTAGAGAAACAATCGGTCATTTTCGAAAAAATTACAACTGTATATGCTTTATAATCACAAATGATCGCCGTGCACATGCTTCCGCTTTCCGTATTCTTCCTTATCTTCTTCGCATTCGTTCAGTAAGTTGAATAGGGAAGGCGTAGGACATACAGCGTAAGCTTTTTGAAGAATACGGAAAGCGGAAGCACGTGCAAGACGATCATTTGTGTTTATAAAGTATATACAGTTGTATTTTTTTAGAAAATGACTGATAGTTTCTCTAGATAAGACTCTTATTCCTCGTCTGGTATCGTTTAAAGCTCTTTGAAGCTGCACTGAAACTGTAATTTTGACCTTCAACCGTTTGGTGCCCATTGAAGTCCACTATAAGGAGAATAATCCTGGAATGTTTTCATCAAAAAACGTAATGTCTTTTCGACTGAAGAAAGAAAGACATGAACATCTTGGATGACATGGGGGTGAGTAAATTATCAGGAAATTTTTACTTGAAAGTGAACTAATCCTTTAAATTGGTTCTCATCCTACCTTATGGGGAGATCTTTTTCTTTAGCCAATGGAAATTATACTCCTTTTTCTGCTGCATGCACATGTGGTGTACCACAGGGCTCCGTCTTAGGCCCTGTCTTATTCTCCCACTATCTCTTTTGTGCAGCACTTTGGTCGACTCTGTCGTTATTAAATGTGAAAACTAAACTAAACAAATGTAAACACAATGTTGATAACCAAACAACACTGATTCATTTCAAAAGTGTGCCACATTCCCAAACTTCCCTAAACTTCTGTTCGCTCTGGACATTCATGGCCTGCGGAGAAATGCATCTCGCTCTCCGTGGCCCTATTCTTTCCCAGAACCCCCTTGGTCAAGCGTTCCAGTCCGTCGAGGATGGAGCGTTCAGACTGGGGGGGCAGATGGAGGGTCCCAACGGGGGGGCGGGACGGACACACACACACACACACACGTGCACGGTCTGGCACGGACCTCAGCCAGGTGGAGAGGCGCTGGTACGCTCGGGTTCAGAAGCTTTGGCAGCGGCTCTGATTAGGGTAATCACACAGAGCTCCACTCGCGACACTCACTGAATATAAAGCATCTCTCACTCTCACACAGGACGCTTTACTGCTCTTTCGTGGCTCATGAAGATCTGTTACCATTCACTGAAGATACAACTTTGTTTTGCCTAAAAGTCCAAACTGATCTAATTTCCTAATGCAAGTTCCTTGTCTTATTTTTACTGATTAATCAGTGATGTTATTTAGCATTTATTTATTTATTTAAATTATTCTAATTTATTTATTTAATTTGGATTAAATAAATATGCAAATTAACAAATACATGCATTTAATGTAAGTAACGTATTTATTTATCTCATATTATTTACGTTCTTAATTCATGTTCATATTCATGTAATGACTGAAATTATTTATAATTTGTCAATTTATTTAATTTATTGCAATAAATTTACTGTATATTTGTTCATTTAAATTGGATTAAATAAATGAATAAATATAAAAAACATAAATTAATATGTTTAATGATAAATAAATAAAATGTATCCCGTACTATTTAATTTCTTGTCTTATTGTGAATGATTCATGATGTTAATTATAATTTATTTATTTAAATTACTGTCATTTATTAATTTTACATTTAATTATTTAATTCTGATTAAATAAATTAATACAAAAATTATCAAATACATATGTTTAATATAAGTAATGATAAATAAATAAACAAACGTATTTCTCTCATATGATTTACTTTCTCAATTCATGTTTGTTGTCTAATTGTGAATGATTAATTCACATCATCAATCCCTCGTATTTTTAACCATTTAAACTCACTTGATCTACATATTAGTAAATGTTGAAATTAACATTAATTAAGATTAATAAATGCTTTAGAAGTATTTTTCATTGTTGGTTCATGCACTTTAAAAAAAGATTTTTTGAAGGTGTAAATAAAACAATTATTGAAAGATTATTGGAATATGTTTTCATGTTTAATTCAGTGTGTTACTAGCCGTTTATGTGTATTAAAGTAAACCCTACACCGATGTTTGTCAGTGTGTTAACTAATGTATTTATCTAATGTTAACAAATGAACATTATTGTAAATCTTACTGCTCTTAATTCTCAGTCGTTTCTTCCTGAAACTCTGGCCTTGACGCTCGTCTCCTGTCAGTGCTTCACAAACGTCAGACGCTTCCCACACCTGAGACGTGACTTCAGCGAGACATCTGGATTGTTGGGAATTCACATGCGTGTGTGTGATTGTGTTTTACTCCTGCATGTCATGTTGACAGGCGCTCAAAGGTGTAAATCTCTGTGTTCTCTGCAGAAACTAAACAACTCCATGAAACGCGTGGAGACGCTCTTCAATAACAACATCTTCAGATCTTACAGCTGTCCTCAACTCCACTGCTGCTCGTCTTTAAAGAATCTTCCTTCAACATATTTCTAAATTATATACAGTTGCAAGAAAAAGTTTGCAGAATCTGTGAAAATGAGAATTATTTTAACAAAATAAGAGAGATCATATAAAATGCATGTTGTTTTTTATTTAGTACTGTCCTGAGTAAGATATTTAAAAGATTTAAAAGATACATAAAAGATGTTTACATTTAGTTCACAAGACAAAACAATAGCTGAATTTATTAAAATAACCCCATTCAAAAGTATGTGAACCATTGATTCTCAGTACTGTGTGTGGTTACCTGACGATCTACGACTGTTTTTGTGTTTTGTGATGGTTGAAGGAAACACGATGCATTGAGAGCCGGGGGGGGGGGGGGGGGTGAAAACTTTTGAACAGGATGAAGATGTCACAATTTTTCTTATTTTGTTTAAACATCTTTGTTTTACATTTATTATTGCCCTTCAGAAGCATGTTTCCCGGAAGAAAAATGAAGTACAATTTACCTTGATCTTCAAATTCAAAAGTTTTCACCCCCCGACTCTTAATGCATCGTGTTTCCTTCTGGAGCATCAGTGAATGTTTGAACCTTTTATAATAGTTGTGTTTTGAGTCCCTCAGTTGTCCTCAGTATGAAAAGACGGATCTGAAAATCATTCAGTCACTGCTGGAAAGGGTTCAAATATGCAAAAAATGCTGGAAAACTGAACAATCTGGGCACAAACATAATGGGACTCACATAATATACATATACAGTGCCCTCCAGTAATATTGGCACCTTTGGTAAATATGAGCAAAGGCAGCTGTGAAAATAAATCTGCAATGTTTATCCTTTTGATCTTTCATTAAAAAAAAATCACACACTTTCATTAAAGTAAAACAAT
Source organism: Megalobrama amblycephala (assembly GCF_018812025.1). Taxonomy (NCBI): domain Eukaryota; kingdom Metazoa; phylum Chordata; class Actinopteri; order Cypriniformes; family Xenocyprididae; genus Megalobrama; species Megalobrama amblycephala. The sequence goes on from NC_063061.1 coordinate 38,424,999, forward strand.
TGAAAATGGGGGGAAAAGCTCATTATGAAATAATGTTTTTCTCTAGTTCACACTGGCCACAATTATTGCAACGTCCTTTTCAGCTTTGAGTCTTCTCCTATAATGCCTGATGAGTTTGGAGAACACCTGACAAGAGATCAGAGATCATTCCTTCATGCAGAATCTCTCCAGATCCTTCAGATTCCAGCTCCATGTTGGTGCTTCTTCTCTTCAGTTCACTCCACTCATTCTCTTTAGGGTTCAGGTCAGGGAACTGGGACGGCCATAGAAGAAGCTTCATTTTGTGCTCAGTGACACATTTTTGTGTTGGTTTTGATGTTTGTGTTGGATCATTGTCCTGATGGAAGAGCCAATCACGGCCCATTACTGGATTTCTAGCAGAAGCGGTCAGGTTTTGATTTTTTATCCGTTGGTATTTGATTGAATCCATGAAGCCATGTATCTGAACAAGATGTCCAGGACCTCCAGCAGAAAAATAGGCCCACAACATTAAAGATCCAGTGTTATAATTAACCGTGGGCATGGGGTACTTTTTATCCATGTGTGCGCCAAACCCATCTGGTGGGTTTGCTGCCAAAAAGATCTTCTTTAGTTTCATCTGACCATGTTTGAAGTTCCAGTCGTGTCTGACAACTGAACATGCTGGAGATTGTTTCTGGATGAGCGAGGAGGATTTTTCTTGAACATCTTGTGGGGATGTTGGTGCTGTTTGATCATTTTTTTAGGCTTTCTGAGACTCAAGACTCAACTAATCTCTGCAATTCTCCAGCTGTGATCCTTGGAGAGTCTTTGTCCACTCAAACTCTCCTCCTCACCGCACATTAGGATGATTTAGACACACGTCCTCTTCCAGGCAGATTTGTAACATCTTTAGTTGATTGGAACTTCTTAATTATTGCCCTGATGGTGGAAATGGGGATTTTCAATGCTTTAGCTATTTTCTATTTTGTGAATCTCAACAATCTTTTTCTGCACATCAGAACTATATTCTTTGTTTTTTCTCATTGTGATGAATGATTACGGGAATTTGGCCTTTGTGTTTCCTCATGTTTATACTCCTGTGGAACAGGAAGTCATGGCTGGACAATTTCATGCTCATGATCACCCTGGTGTGCTAAAAACTGGGAATATACTTCAGAGATATTTTAAGAATTTCTAGGGTGGTAATAATTGTGGCCAACATGTATTGGAGAAAGACATTTAGCTATTCTATAATGTGATTTTCCCCCCACTGTCAATTGTTTTACTTTGATGAAAGGTTATAATTTTGTGAATTATTTGAATGAAAGATCAAAAGGATAAACAATGCAGATTTATTTTCACAGCCGCTTTTGCTCATATTTACCAAGTCAATATTAGTGGAGTCTCATTATGGGTCTCAATCATGAAAGAAAACAAAGAATTTCAGCATAAATCATTCAGAATTCATCCGTCAGATTCCGTCAGTATTTAACCTGGACTAAAGGTCAGATCAGCACAGGTTTGAATCTCTGAAACTGACCGCGAGAGCAGGTCGCTATTTCCCGGCTCTTGTCCGTCGTAAGCGCTTCTGACAGCACCCGCTCAAGGGCCACGGGATCCAGCACCACCGAGGATGCTGGGTAAATCTGAGAGTCACACAGGTCAGCGTCTCCAGGCGAACGGAGCGAGCGTTTGTGTGATCCTTCATACAGCCGCCCGCAGACGAGCCGTTAGCGCTTACAGCTAAAATCTGCTTCCAGAACAATCCATTACAGCTGACAAGTTAAATGTTCCATGCGACACCATATGGCATCAGAGCAGGATACTCCATACAGGAGAGAAACCCGGAGAATGCATCACAATTAAGGTGTTTGGCTGCAGTTGGGATACTGTCTGCAATCCCGCATCACTTCCTCAGAGCTCACTTCCTCGCATTAGTCCAGCTTTCACGTGTAATACATGCAATACATGTTTCTTTTAAAAATATGTATATATAGTTTTTATTCATTACTCATTAATTCAGTTTTAGTTTTAGTTATTTTTAGTGCATCAAATTAAAGGAAAATGAAAAATGTTTTCTTGAC
>NC_063061.1:38434543-38497043 GCF_018812025.1 Megalobrama amblycephala
CCTGACACAGCGCGTCTCTTTTTCTTTTGCCGGCAGGATTAGTGGAAACACTCCCCTCACGACGGGATGCAAATAACCTTTCACTTCAAAAAGCACACGGAGCGGCCAACTTTTCCACGTCTGTCACCTCCGAGCGCACGCGGCGGCGGCTTTAGGATCCACGAAAGAGAGCTGAATGGAAAATGCCGACACTAGTGCACTTGAATTTCCCGTTGTGCTGAAAGCACTGATTCGACACATTCAGATTGTTCTTAAGTGCTGCGTGCGTCAAAACTTTTGCCACATGCGGTGCAAGAAAATTAATAATAATGCACAAATAAAATATGAATATTTTTTCATTTAGGAGACATTTTTAACAGTATCTACTGAATGCAAGCAGCTTCTACAGTCAATGCAATGTGTTGCAATGATCACCTCAGTATGCATTAATTATCTCACAAAAATAAATATAGTCATTATTTTGTGCAAATCAGTCTGATCAAGAAGAAAAATCATGGTTCATTCATCACACTGGAAATGGAAGGCCAAGACGAGAGCACTGCATTATGGGAATGCATCTCTCAAGAAATATGTATAGCCATTATTTAACACCTTTTGCCTTACACACTGATTTAACCTGGTTAAAAAAAAATCAAAGAAAGAAAAACAAATTAGTTTCTTTCTCTCCAATGAAACTTGAAGTCAAACGGAGCCGGAGGACGCGGATCGACACGTCAGTCTGTCGTATCCCACGGTCGAGATTAACACACTCTCACAGAGAGCTTCCCCACCGGGATCTTTTCATTTACCGCTTATTGTTTCATGTTTTACTCGTTTATGCTGCTTTTCTGTGGTTTTAATGCATGGGATTAAAAAAAAGAGACAAATTCAGGTCACGACCCTCCTGAAGGAAACTAATGCGATTGGTCTGATTCTCGTGAACGTGTGTGTGTGTGTGTGCTGCTCATTTCTGCAGTATGCATGGGATTTTTGCATGCATTCATGCAAAATAACCACAGCAAATCTGAGCAGCAAATCTAATAAAAATATTACAAAAAATTAAGACTTTCGTCAAATAAAATAGAAACAGTCCCAGCACTCATTGTGAGATAATTAACATAATAATACTAATAATAATTAGCCTTTTTGAAACAGCCTTTCATTTCCAGTGTGATGATGTAAAATCAACACAAATTAATTGACAAAGCTACAAAATAAAATAAAATAAATGACTATTATAACAGCCAGGAGTTTCTGTAAGCAAGCCAATTCTTAAAGTCCTTGATGGAAAACCACTTCTAAAGAAAAACCCACAATGCATCAGACCAGAGATCTTCTCAAAAATATTACTCTGTGCACTGCCTGCTATTTTTTTAGTAGTAGTATTTGAAATAATATGTAGTATGCTGCAGTATGCATGTTAATGCATGACTAATGTTGAATGTTTAATACAGAATCACAAAACAAATGCATGTTATTTTATATTTTTAAGGTTTTCCATCAAAGAATATATAAAATAACTGCACTTATGTTGCGAGATGATCATGCATCTGTATTAAACATTAAAAAACTAGCCATGCATCAACATATTGTTTCAAATACTACTTTTTAAAAACAGCAGAGTAACATTTTTGAGAAGATCTCTGGTCTGATGCATTGCAGTTTTCCATCATTTCTTCTGTGTTAACTCAAGGACACACAATTGCAAGACATTATGCGCATCTTCAGCAGCAGTCAAACACCCCAGCGACACACACACACACACACTTCTCTTCAGCATGCAGCGTAACCGCGCGCAGCAGCGTTTCGGCTCAGCGGATGGACGGACAGGTGCGTCTAAGGATTCCCAAATGCACTGCAACATTCCCAGCAGCATTCCCTGCATCTCCCTCTCTCTTTAAACACACATCAGGCCGGATCGCAGGGATCTGCACGTTCGGCGCCGGTCTGTAAGGGGTTAAGTGTTTCGTGCCAGCATCTCATTTGCATACGGTGCTTTCAGTTTTTTTTCGCCCCCAAAAAGTTGGCAGCACTCCTCGTTTTCCATAATGCCAGCATTTGGGAATTGTGCGTGGAATGAAGCCGATCCAATCTCCTGCCTGCGACATGCATTTTCATTAATTACAGCCTTGTCAGCAAAAGCATTATCGAAGCTGAATATGAAAATGCTAATGAGCGCTCATTTACATATTTTTCTTTGTCGGAATGTCATTAATTATTACGTTTTATGATGATGAATGCAGCTGTCGATGTTCTCCCAAGCATAATTAGCTATCAGAATGCACAGATATGATCAGCGCCGAGTCCGAAACTTATGATCCCGGGAAAGTTTCCGAGGCCGTCCGATCCCGGTTGACGTCGACGTGGCTGACACAAAAAATAACCCGCAAAAAAAAAAAAAAAAGCAGCTTAATTAATGCAGTCCTTAATTACTACAGCATGATGTCAGCGACTTTAATTAAGAATTGGCTTGGTTACAGAAACTCCTGGCTGTAATAAAAGTCATTATGGAGCTGAGCTCCAAAACCCTTCAGTTAGATGTGCACTGCTCATTAACACACACACACACACACACACACACAATGCATGCTCATCTCCAAGGATCTGGCTTAAAATCTCATCCGACTTTTCACTTTTTTAATAATAACCCAACCTCTGTGCTTTTGCACTTTTCTTTCCGGTCGGGGAAAACGACAGAATCCAGTTCATGTGGCTCAGCCGCTGGGATCAGTGTTTATCAGTAAAAAAGAAAAACAAGGCGCGGCAGATGGGGCTATTACACATGACCAAACCGATCCATCAGGACTGAAGGGCCCAGGTGCAGCCCAGCCGCGCAACAACGCGTCATTTCACAGTCTGTCACACACACACACACACACACACACTCACGGTCCTACATGAGCGACCCGGCGCTGCTCCCGCGAGGGCTCATCTGCACACACACACACACACACACACACATGCGTGGTCCTACATGAACGGCCTGGCCTGCTCCCGCGAGGGCTCATCTGTAGTTCCTGCCTGACTGAGCTTGACCTGATGTCTTCATCAAACACACACACTTACACACACACACTATGGTAATCATTCATGCTACCATCACTGTACCATGGTAATTTTTGTGCATGCAACAGTGTCTTGTTTAAAGCTTTTTTCCATGTTTATTTGTCTTTAGTGTTTAATGTTGCTGTTTGTGCATGAAAAAGAGTTTCTGAACTCCCTGAAATTGAGTTTTCTTCACAATATTCCTCATTTAAATAATTAATGCGCAGAATAAAGGGGCGGGGCCTGGTTGAGTTAGTTAGTAGTGTGTTGAAACTGGCGGTTATGGTAAGGGGCGGGACATTTCCCAAACACCAATCACAACACACTGCTCCAGCCGACCAATCAGAGCGCATTGTGCTTTTCAGAAGGAGGGGCTTCATAGAGACAGGAACTAAACAGAGCGTTACTGACAGACTGGGAAGAGAGGAGCTGAACAATGAGGAAAATAATCCACATTCAATCTAGTAGAGCACAAAAACAACATCAAGAAAGACCTTAAATGAAATTTGGTCTAATAAATTGTGTCATTTTGAGATCATTATCATGATAATATTAATAATAATAGCCTGTCTTTCTCTCTGATTAGTCTAGAGGCGTGTCCTAAAGCAGTGAACCAATCAGACGCTTTCTCCCAGGAACATCAGGACGCCTTTCTCCTGCATTCCAGATGCCAGAGCTCCATAAACACGGCATTTACAGTCCTTCTACTTTAACAAACACAACTGCGTCTGCACTAATGTGGTCTGAAGATCGATTTTACACTCATCATGTAGTTTAGATTTCTGATAAACACATCCCTTGTGGACATTTACCACGGTGCGGCTGTAATTTACTCCAAAATATGAATTAATGTTATTACTATGGGTATATATGGAATAATCACAATTTGTAATGATTTAAAACTTTAACACTGTGTCAAAATGAAGCATTCTTGAAATTAAAATAATTAAATATTTGTTTTTTTGTCACAATTTAGGCAGAAAAAAAAAATAACTTAAAGAAAAACAATAATATTAAAAAAAGTCAAAAGGCTAAAAACATGTATCACTTGTATCACCCAGCTCTAATGCTGTAATGGTTACCATGGTAAATGTTCATAAGGGATGGATTCATCTGTTTGTCTGTTGAGAAGCGATCTCTTTAGATTTGAGCGTATGGTCAATTTACACCTAAATGTCCCTGTAGATTCCCTCTGCGGGAGTGACGGATCCACCGCGCTCCACGTCTCATCGGCACGCTGTCAGATCGACCTCAGACGCCACAGAACACACACCTCGCTCGCTCTCTCGCTCGCTCTCTCTCCAGCCGCTGGGATGAAGGAACGTGTTAATGAGATCGGAGGAGGTGAGGAAGAGCAGGTGACGGGAGGGTCGCAGGACTTCAGGACCCTCCAACCCTTGAACCCTCCTGACCGTCTGTGTGTGTGTGTGTGTGTGTGTGTGTGTGTGTGTGTGTGTGTGTGTGTGTGTGTGTGTGTGTGTGTGCGCGTACACACTGATGAGTGTAACAGACATCTATAAAACACATTACCAGCATAACACTTACATATATGATTGTACTTAATATTATTATATTAAAACACTGACATTAATTTATTTATAAAAATACATGACTAATAATTAATAATATCAACAAATGAAATAACATAATGTAACATGAAATCATTTTAATTTATCACATTTATCTTACTTATCTTACTTATATGTATGCATATTAGTTTTTATTTTATATTTACATGGACTTTTGCTCTCATTATTGTTTGTGCCATTAGACACTTAAATGTTATAATATAATATAATATAATATAATATAAAGATACATTGCTTTTTTAAATTAAATTAAATTAAATACATTTGAAGTTTTAGTTAAGTTTTGAACAAAAATAAATAAATAATATAAATAATATATTATAATAAATAATATAAATAAAATAAATAAATAACATAATATAAATATAAATAATAATACATAATTTTAATGATCTTTACATATAATTTAGAGCTAATATTATTATATTAAAATATAGTAATATATTAATAAAGTAATTTATAATTATATTATACATTTATACATAAAATTGATTTATAACACATCAATAATACTTTATAATAATAATATTAACAACTAAAGGTACATTCATTAAAAATCCATAATTATTTTTTTTTTTACATTTTGATAAAAACCAACAAAAATATAAACAATATATAATTTTAATAACCTTTACATATGTGCTTGAGCTCTAAACAATCTTTTTTTAATAAAATCCTGATATCAATTTACATATATAATAATAATTTATAATATATAATAATAATTTATAATGATATTAACAAAATACATGAATAATAATTTATAATGGTATTAACAAATTAAACAATTTAATAATAATTATTACATAATTTAATTATATATAATTTATTTTTAAATACAATAAATATACTACTAATAATACATTTAATATTAATAAATGTAATTTATATGAATGATATATAATTTTTTATAACAAAAAACTCAAAAAACTCAAAATTCATCATAGATAGATAGATAGATAGATAGATGAAGTCCAGTGTTATTGTTGCTCAGAAAGCAGAACACAGTCACTCCCATCTTTTTTTTCATTCCACATCATTTCAAAAAAAGTCCTCTAATAAATTACGAGCAATCACAGAGGTCAGCACTTTTCAAACAAACTTCTCTATATGCATAAAATACTGCAGGCCGACAGGAAAAAATGCTTGCTGAATAAACAGCAATAAAGTATTTGTGTCTGAAAACTGCTTGCAGGAGACAACAAGAATCCGGCGGCTCTTAACTGGGCCTCGCAGAGACCAAACCTGCTTACCAGTCTGGAACTTTTGTGTGCTTCATTTAGCAGGTACATGACAGGAGGAGAACAGTGTGCTGGTGTGGACTGCACCTGCTCACACACACACACACACACACACACACGCTGCCCGGCCCTCCAATGCCAACAAACATCCTAAAAGTGAGTCGCTATTCCGCTGTGATTAGTCCTTATTAAACACCTCGCCGTTATTACAGACTTCAGCCAATGTTTTGATTACGTCCATTAACACACACACACACACACACACACACGCTCCGTAATTCAGCCGCTTGTTCTGCAGGCGTGCTGAGACTCACAGGTCAGTTTAAAATGAATGGATGTGTTTCAACAGGAAATACATCATCACAGGCAGGGAAACTGAGCATATCGAACACTTTTCATTGGGTATTTTTAAAGTAGACAGAAATATTGAGATTTTACAACAAAACAACAACGTGCAAAATATTTTTATTCATTGCATACTAATAAGTTCCTTTAAGGTCCACATTTATGAAAGAGGGAGACTGGGTCACATGGTTTAAGTCAAGCTTAATTAGTCCGGGGTGATTATCTGACTCACTGACCATGTGCTCACTGGATGAGACTGAGACGCCAGCGGCAAAGCACAGCATTGTGGGTAAATGAGTGCATCCGCTCAGAGTGTGATGTGACCTGTCCCGGTGCGTTTCACCGGATAATACCGCTTTAAAGCCACAAACTACTGAACAAAGATCCAAAAATGACTCTTTCAAGAAACACAATCCGGCATGAATCATGAATCAAACGCCACCAAAACCACAGCCAGCAGGACTGATTCCCAAATGAATCTGATTCAAACAAATCATCAAAAGAAAAGCCAAACAATCAGAACAATCAGCAATCCCATCATGCTCAGCTGCAGGCGAGTTTCTCGACTCTTACCTGCTAATCTGGAGTTGACGTACGGTGGAGAGATGCTGTCATGTGACCCCAGGTCCCGACTGGGCATGTGACCGTATTGAGAGCCGTCAGCGTAATTCTGCAGGGGTCAAAGGTTAAAGGTCAAACAAAGGGATATTTTTATATTTCGAATAAGACACGTGGTTAAATAAGGTAAATATCAATAAATATATACATTATGATCCAAAAATAAATGACAGTTTTTCAATTATATTATATTTTATTAAGCCTATACATGGTTTGAAAAGATAATACTATGAATTAAAATTCAATAAATATATAAATGATAAAATAAAAAATTATACTTAAATTTAAATTCATGACACAAACAATAAAGAGAGAGAAAATCCATGTATTTTAAAGAGAAAAACATAAAATAAATATTAATATGCATGTATATGGTTCAGTAAGCTAAACATCCTAAATTAAAATGACAATAAATAAATAAATGGTAAAATAAAAGATAATACATGCATGATAAATTATATATATATATATATATATATATATATATATATATTATAATATCCATCTTATATATTATTATTATCAATATATTATTGATTTTATTTTTAATTTTAACATAAAATCAAAATAAATTAAAGGAATAATTCACTCAAATTTATTACTGAACAATACCAATAAAAAAAAAAACTATACTAAAAATGATTCATCCAATATTTATGCTAAATTTTTAGGACAATTAAATACATTTAAATCCCTAAATTCTCATTATTGTAATCAATTTTACTCATGTTTGTTTATCTAATTAATTTTTAAATACATTAATGTATAATATAATATAATATAATATAATATAATATAATATAATATAATTAATTAATTAAAATAAATAAATATATTTCTCTTATATACTATCATTATCTATATATTATTATGATGACAATTTAGTGGTAAAACCAAAAAAAATATATAATATAATATAATAATTCATTTAAATTAATTAAATAATTAATTAATTTAAATAAATAAATATATTTCTCTTATATATTATCATTATCTGTATATTATTATGATGAGAATTTAGTGTTAAAACAAAAAAACATAATATAATATAATAGCTAAAATACACATAAATAATAAAATGTTTATTGTAGTGTGGCCCTATTTAAACAATTTACATATACACACATGGTTCAAAAACATAAATATTAAATTAAAATGACAAAAATAGTAATGCATGATAAACAAATAACATAACATAATGCAGCTAAAATAACTTATACAGTTAATAATACAGTTGGTCTTATTTTGCACAATGTAATAACTTGTTTCACCACTGAAACGACTTTCCTTTTTGCCTGACATCACAAATATCTCTTTCTCTCCAAACACCTTCCTCTATATCAGTTTTTTTAATGTCCACTTTATGATTTAATCAAATCTTGACCCTGTCCAGCCTTACATTTTTTCCCAGCTGAATATTCATAAATAGCTGGCATAAATTACATTAGTTCACAGGTCATATGCTCAAGAATAATGTCAGTCTTGAGTGTGGCTTTCAAGCTAAATTAGTGTTAAAAACGAAAGTGTGTCGCGACACCCTCAACCTTTGACTGTCATTCAGGTGTAAATGTGCTTTATTTCCCTTCATCTACAGTTAAAGAGTCTTGACTCTCACTCCGGGTCACTGGAAATAAAGTGTGTTGACGTTCCAGCTCTGGGAAGTTCATTCACAAAGACGGCGCATGAAAAGTTCACGGGATGTTTTACATGAGGGTGAAGATGTGAATTCATTTGCATTCGGCGGACGTGTGGAGCGCAAAGTTTGTCCGGCGTGTGAAAGTGCTCCGTAAGCACGTCCTTGATTCACCTCTGCAGACCTGAGCACTGCTTCTGCTGACGGCAGACGCTTCCCGCTCTCAAGACCCTATCAAAGCCACCTCTGACCTTTCAGACGACGCCGTCAGATCCAGAGGCCAAGAGGAACCGTGTCAAAATAATGCGCAAAAGTGCAACAGAAATCGGCGAAAGAAAAGACAACCGTGATCCAAAACCTAGTGAGCTGACTACATCATCATAGATGAGTCATTCCCATAATGCACTGCAACTAGCTCAAAATGCAAGAATGTTCATCCAAGGTGGCGGATGAGAAACATTAGTATTAAATGTTTAAATTTCATTTCAACGTTGATAAAAAACTATTACTTTCATGACAATTAAACACATTTTAATCCCTAATGAACTTTACTTCCAATTAATTTCTAATTAATTTTGTATTTCAATATAATATAATATAATATAATCATTTAAATTAATTAGATAATTAATTAATTTAAATAAATACATATATTTCTCTTATATATAATCATTATCAATATTATTATGAGAATTTAGTGGTAAAAACAAAAAGGTTTGTTTTTCTAATTTCAATTATTATTTAGTAATTTTAGTAATTTCAAAAATCAAAATAAATTAAAGGAATAATTCACTCAAATTTATTACTGAACAATGTCAATAAAAAATTATATTATAAATGTTTCATCCAATATTTGTGCTAAATATTCATGACGATTAAACATTTAAATCCCTAAATTCTCATTACTGTAATGAGTTTTACTCAGATTTGTTTTTCTAATTAATTTCTAATTAATTTTGTTTTTCTATATAATATAATATAATATAATATAATATAATATAATATAATATAATCATTTAAATGAATTAATAAATTTAAATAAATAAATATATTTATCTTATATATATTTATCATCTTATAATATTATCATTATCAATATATTATTACAATGTGAATTTAGTGGTAAAACAAAAAGGTTTGTTTTTCTAATCTAAATTATTATTTAGTAATTTCGAAAATCAAAATTCACTCAAATTTATTACTGAAAAATGTATTTTAAAGAGAAAAATATAAAATAAATATTAATATGCATATATATGGTTCAGTAAGATAAACATCCTAAATTAAAATGACAATAAATAAATAAATGGTAAAATAAAAGATAATACATGCATGATAAATAAATTATATATATATATATATTATATATATATATTATAATATCCCTCTTATATATTATTATTATCAATATATTATTACAATGTGATTTTAGTAGTTAAAAAAAGTTTAATTTATTTAAATTAATTAATTAATTTAAATGATTATATTATATTTTATTATATTATATTATATTATATTATATAGAAAACAAAATTAATTAGAAAAACAAACCTGAGTAAAATTCATTACTGTAATGAGAATTTAGGGATTTAAATGTTTAATCGTCATGAATATTTAGCAAAAATATTGGATGAAACATTTATTACTGAACAATGCACTATATTTTTGCTAAATATTCAAGACAATTAAACATTTAAATTCCCAAATTCTCATTACTGTAATGAATTTTACTCAGGTTTGTTTTTCTAATATATATATATATATATATATATATATATATATATATATATATATACATACATACATATAGGAATAATTCACTCAAATGTCATTTATTTCTGAGCAACATCAATACGAAACTCTCTTAAAACTATTTCACCCAATATTTGTGCACTATATGCATGTTTTTTATGCTAAATAGAGTTAATGTGTCATGAGTTGAGCAACACGTTAACGTCAAACTCTATTGGCATCAATTGTGAGTCCAAATTAGTCAAAATTTATTGCCAGTACAGCAAGATTTAGAGCAGAACATCCACGTTTCACACGTGTCCGAGGTTTGAACACTGAAACCAAAAGCGTTTATAAATGTGTAAAACTCACTTTTGTTGAACGAACTCCATTTCCCCACGACGAACTCGCTCTGTCCTCCAGATCTACAGAGAAAAACAGAAAACAACTCATTTCACTCATCAATTGATTCATAAATCCTGCTCAAATCTGCACTGAAACGAAAGATTGAGTGTCCTAATTAAATAAAAACAGCTGCCATTCAGACACATTTCCCACAATGCCGCTGTAATGAAGGTCGTCTGTGACATAAATGTGATGTTTACATACAGCAGACCCCGTTTGTACAGGTCTAATCCTAATGACGGAGAAACAATACAACAATGTACACTTTATAAAGGCCGTAATTAACGGCGCGCATGTGGCTTCTGTCTTTACATTGTTTCTGGCTCTTTTTCTTCCTGGCTTTATTGAATCGCCCACTGCGAAACTCCCGAAAACCTCTTCTTTCTGCGCTTCGACAAATTCTCTCCCACTCACAATGAGACCTCAATCAAAACACGCTTCCTTTCTCGAGCCGCTCGTAAAACTTCACTTCAAAGCGGCCCTCGGAACGGCGGCGCATGAAAGACGCGCGCTCTTTGTTAAGACGCTCATTTATCGTAAAGTCAACAGCTGATAAAAGGAGCCTCCATTCAGCGAGCCGAACGCACAAGCGCACGGGCCTTCGTGACTTAAAGATAAACAAACAGCTTTAAAATAAGCTCAGATGAAACGGTTAAAAGCAGCAGATCTGTCATCGCGAGCACTGACGTGGGCCGACGGCCAAAGCGGAGACAAAAAAGACGCAGGTACAGACTGTCATCGGCTCTCATGACATTCACACAGACAGATTCCCACTAATCCCAAACTATCCCACTAAATGAAAGCGTGTCCAGGTCACATTGCACTCCAAAACAACAGAAATAAAAGCTTATTTTGAGAATTTTTTAACTTTCATGACAATTAAAGTTAACTTTTAAGCAGTTAAGTTAATAAATAATTTAGTCATTTGAAAAACTATAGGAATAATTCACTCAAAAATATCATAAGATATAAATATCTAATTTCAATGAGGTTTTTTAGTCATGTCACAATGCAAAAAAAAAATTGTTACACATTTGACATCATTTCCTGTCATAGTCTCTCATAGTCGCTGGATCTGAGGTCACACACACACACACACAACACACACACGTCTCCAGTCCTCTAGAAGGGTTTCTCTCTAAAAGCCAGTTCAGGTGAGACATAATGAATTTATTTCACACACACACACACACACACACACACACACACACACACACACACACACACACACATCCATTATTTATCAGACTCTCTGTAACTCTCTCTGTAATTTATTACTCTGAATCTCTCTCCTTATCAGCTACTGCCCACACATTCCCATACACACACACACACACACACACACACACCTTTCACCTCTCAAACCTCTCCTTGCACCTGGGGTCTCACTGCCTAGGGCCAGAACAGACCAATAGAACCACATAACACACACACACACACACACACACACACACACACACACACACACACACACACACACACACACACACACACACACACACACACACACACACACACACACAGAAATTGCAGCTCCATCTTAGTGCAGACGGATGGATTTGGGGAGGAGTGATGAAAAAGAGAAATATGAAAAGATCTGTGCGTGTGTGTGTGTGTGTGTGTGTGTGTTTCAGTCAGGGTCTGAAATTACTCATTTATACACCAATCTCTGGCACATTAACGTGAGGTAAAACCACAATATTCTCATCCACACATGTGATAAAATCACAAATGAAATCTCATTAATATCTCAAATGTTTCTCCTAGAGAGCGATGGAACCAAATGGAGACTCATGCCAAAGTCTCTTGTGTCTCCTACACCAAATTCAAATATATAATATAATATATATATGTATATTATATATATTAGAGGTCGCGTTAAAGGTGCCGTAGAACGTTCTTTCACAAGATGTAATATAAGTCTAAGGTGTCCCCTGAATGTGTCTGTGAAGTTTCAGCTCAAAATACCCCATAGATTTTTTTTAATTAATTTTTTTAACTGCCTATTTTGGGGGATCATTAACTATGCACCGATTCAGTGCGTGTCCCCTTTAAATCTCACGCTCCCCGCCCCCCGAGCTCTTGACTATAAGTGCAGTAATACAGTGCATAAACAAAGTTCACACAGCTAATATAACCCTCAAATGGATCTTTACAAGATGTTCGTCATGCATACTGCATGCATGGATCAGATCATGTGAGTAAAGTATTTATTTGGATGTTTACATTTGATTCTGAATGAGTTTGATAGTGCTCCATGGCTAAAGCTAACATTACACACTGTTGGAGAGATTTATAAAGAATGAAGTTGTGTTTATGCATTATACAGACTGCAAGTGTTTAAAAATGAAAATAGCGACGGCTCTTGTCTCCGTGAATACAGTAAGAAACAATGGTAACTTTAACCACATTTAACAGTACATTAGCAACATGCTAACAAAACATTTAGAAAGACAATTTACAAATATCACTAAAAATATCATGATATCATGGATCATGTCAGTTATTATTGTTCCATCTGCCATTTTTCGCTGTTGTTCTTGCTTGCTTACCTAGTCTGATGATTCAGCTGTGCACAGATCCAGATGTCCTGCCCTTGTTTAATGCCTTGATCATGGGCTGGCATATGCAAATATTGGGGTCATACATATTAATGATCCTGACTGTTACGTAACAGTCGGTGTTATGTTGAGATTCGCCTGTTCTTCGGAAGTCTTTTAAACAAATGAGATTTACATAAGAAGGAGGAAACAATGGAGTTTGAAACTCACTGTATGTCATTTCCATGTACTGAACTCTTGTTATTTAACTATGCCATGATAAATTCAATTTTTGATTCTAGGGCACCTTTAACCGAAAATTTTCCGTCATTGACGGAATTTTTTTTGCAGTGACGATCAAATCTGAAGGCCTTCCGTCATTTTGACAGATTAAACTGAGGCTGATGTAACTTTAAACTGTAATTCCCACCCCTGTCCAGATGGTGGCGAGTGCGCTCCAATGTGGCAGCAGAGCGTGAGTTCAGTCTCCAGAATAAAATGAAAACGATGCTTTAGATTACACACAGGCAAGCACCTAATTTAAATCCATTTTATAATAATAAAGTTATAATACTTATACTGACATAATTAAGTTTCTAATCCAGTTTGTTTTGTTATTTTTATTTACTATCAAATTTATGGTCAACGAATGGCTTTTCTATGTTACGTGACATTGTTTCCAACACTGATTGACCAGATTAGGCCGTGATACAGATTTCGGTAGATACTGTATCTTGCAACATATGTTCTGATGTTCATTCATGTTTGTTTCGTTCTGTAAAGTAGTAAAGAGGAAGAGATGATCGCGTTCACTCATGATCCGCGACAACTGTTCAAGATGAAAACTGAAAAGTGACGCAGTCTTTGTTCAACTTTCTTTTCATAATATAAATAAATGCATAGTTTAGGCTATGTAGGATTGTAACTAATTTGCATAATTACAGCCTATGATCTTCATTGGCTGAACTCCTTTGCCCCGCCCTCAAACACTGTAGTTGTATCTGAGACTGGAAGAGTTTGGTTGGTGTTGTTCATGTCGAGAAGACGCTGTTTTCCACTTCGATGAGATTGATACGGTAAAACTGTTACTGTTCGTATCACTGTGAATCAAGAGCTGCGATTCAGATATGATAAGCAGTGTTTGGTTTCTGACCAATCACAACAGACTGGGCCATCTGACCAATCAGAGCAGAGCTGGCTCTCGGAGAGGCGGGGCTTAGAGAGACCGAATCCTTGATTGAACCGTTTCAGACACTGTGAGAAAAGAGCTGATGCTGCAGTGGATATTATGAGAAAATTGGTGTTTTTTGACCTTGGATGAATGTGAACCTGTTGTAAGAGAATCAAAACAAAATGAAAAGCCTTTAAAATAGCATAAGGCACATGAGATAAAGTGGATACTCCAATAAAAAAGCAACTGAGAACTCAAAGAGAAACCTCTGAGCAATAACATGTCTTCTAGGCAATTTCAGTTTAATGTGCCTCATTAGCATGACAGATATCCTGGTTTAGTTCACAAGGAAAATGGCGCACAATCTCTCTGTTCAGAAACACAGAACCTGCATCGAGTCCAAACCCTCTCAGAATCAACGTTTTTATTTGAAACGCTTCAGTGCTGTGAGACGTCTGCTTAAAACCGCTCTGATCTACTGGAGCTGGTGCCAGATCGAACTTCTGCTTCTGTGTTTTCAATCAGATCTGAATGACATTTAATTGATCAAAAATACAGTAAAAATGTGAAATATTTTTATAATGTAAAATATCTGTTTTCTATGTGAATATATAGTAAAGTGTAATTTATTCCTGTGATCAAAGCTGAATTTTCAGCATCATTACTCCAGTCTTCAGTGCCACATGATCCTTCAGAAATCATTCTAATATGCTGATTTGATTGATCAGTCAATCAATCAATCAATCATTGACATCACAGCGGTCTCATGTTCAGGACATGATGGAATATTGTTTTATTAGGAAGCTTAAATATTGTTTTGCATCTAATATTGAAGTGTGTGTGTGTGTGTGTGTGTCCAGCCCCTCGTCAGCGTCTAATGAAGTTAAAGTGACAGATGAGTGTGTGTGTGTGTCTTTCACAGATGAAATTAAAGCTCCTGACACAAAACAGACTCATATTAATAGTGTTACGTGTGCTGTGAGACACAAACAGAGCCTGTCTCTCTCTCCCTCTCTTTCTCTCTGTCTATCCCTCCTTTCATCTGTCGCTCTCTGGCCTTCAACTCAAAGCAGAAGAGACAGAAAACAAGAGGTAAAGAGAGCAGATGAGAGAACGAAACCTTTAGGAATATTAGCAAGTGTTCACTGTAGATAGAGAATGTATACTTCAAAATAAAATAAAATGTCTGTTATTGCATTAAAAACAAACTGCATTTGTCTTGTTACCTCGTCACATAATGACATAATGATATTTACATTTTCAAAACAAACTCATTCTACATGATTTAAAAGCTGGTTTCCTCATGGGCACCTAAAAATGTCCTCAAAAGGACAAAGATTTTGGATTTTACCATCTTTGTGGGGACATTTTGTCCCCATAACGTAGGATTTATCTGAACCACACACACACACACACACACACACACTGTGACGGTGGGTCATTAACCGAGACCTCCGCTGTCAGCTGGACTCCCAACATGTCAGTATATCAGACAACCCATAAACCCCTGCTCTGATCCAGCACAGACCTCATGAGCTTAATAACAGAGCTGTCACACACACACACACACACACACACACACATTAACTCACTCACACTCACTCAGTCACTCACTCACTCACACACTCTAACTCACTTGCTCACAGCCACTCACACATTCACACACATTAACTTGCACACACTCTCATTCATGCTTGCACATGCACACACTCACACACACACACACACTCATGCTTGTGCACACACACTCACACTCACACACACACACGCTCACTCATACACACTCTCACTCATGCTCGCACACACACACACACTCAAGCACAGAGAGGTTTGTATTGCTATCTTAGTGAGGACATTGCATAGACTTCCATTGATTTTATATCAGGTCAATGATATTTTCTATCCCCTAACCCAGTGGTTCCCAAACTGGGGTACGTGATGTGACAAGAGGGGGTACGCGAACAAAATGCTTACTTCATTTAATTCTATCTTAAAGTAATATCAAAATCGAGCATGTATTTCTAACTGCCAAAATGCCGTAAATCCAGTACATTTAATCAAATTACCTCATCATTTGCAGTCAAAAATGAGCAGCATGCATATGATAGATCGCATGCCGAATCTGATGCCTTAAATCGCGCTAAATTACTGTCGTTCTCGACAATGTACCTTTGTAAAAGTGGGGATTTAGCACTTGCATGAAGAACAAATAAAGACACAGATAGTGGATTCATTTAAATTTAAGACTCAAACTTTCTCCGATACAAAAACATACCTTGTGTGAGTATTTAATGATAATAACGAATGCAAATGTTCCCAAATATGCACATGACTGCAAACGTGACATTATTATACAACAGGTCAAAAAACAAAACGTAAATTTTAAACACAGTACTGTCAGTATTTACTCTATTTTGCAATGAAATAATAAGGAAAACCACAGCAGAACTACAACACACGTCTGTGTTTCGCGAACAATTCTGCGGCTTTGAACGAATCATGAGAGTCAATGATTCACTGATTCATTCACAGCCACTTGCTTCGTTACTGAATGAATGACTTGATGACTCACTCATAAAAACAGTGACTTGCTGCCACCTACTGGCGGTTTTAGTTTAATATTTAAAAGTTTTTCTTGGTTTTACCATCATTGCATATTTCTCTATTGAACATTTTTATTTAAAACATTATTTATTTTATAAAGTTATTCATAAAGGTAAAAATATGAACTAGTAAATCAATTTAGGGGGCAAATATTGTCCCTTAATGGTAAAGGTGTGACTGCAGTTCGAAGTGGAAGAGAGGGGGTACGCAGAAGGATGGTGATCCCTTCAGGAGGTACTCCATGCTAAAAAGTTTGGGAACCACTGCCCTAACTCAACCCATACTCCTAAACCTACCGATCACAGAAACATGTGACCATCACTAGATTCAAATAAAAACATATTTTGGCTGATTTATAAGCCTTTTAAAATAGTGAGGTATTTAAAAAAAGTATTTCACAATATAAGTGAGGATATTTGGTCCTCACAAGTATAGTCAAAACAAGTACACGCACACAAACACACTCATACACAAACACTCACTCACGCTCACTAACGCTTGTGCACACACACTCACAAACACACACTCTCACTCATGCTCGCACACACACACTCACACACCAAATACCATTCACATGGTTTCATGCATCGTACATGTTCTTTAATGTCAGATGATGGATGGATGGTTGAAAAATCATTTCTCTGAGCAGCTCCACATTCACTAACACATTTGAGTCTGTTTTTTTTATTCTCAGGACAGAATTTTATGAGAAACGGCTGAGATGAAGTTGATGCTTTAAATGAAATAAACAAGAGCTCCATTAATTCTTATTCATGCAAAATCAACATATGAAGAACACATTCATCCTCAGGACTTCCAGTGGTTTGATCAGAAGCTCACTCACACCGAACCCTGGTGAAACCGCAGTAAACACGCGTCCTCCGGTGGTTTAGTGCTTCTCATCAGGTGTGTTTGGATTGAAAGAGCTCCTGACGGATATTAGCAGGTGTGCTTCACTCTCTCTCTCTGGGAATGTGCCATTATTCCCAGCATTTCCTCCACTAAATGCGAATTCCAGCATTCCCGAACGCACCTCCCCCCAAAACAAGATGCAGAGCGGCTGCTCACATCTGGAGAGAGACGCAAACCAGCAGGAATGAAGAGACGAGGAAAGACTCAAGAATATACACATCTGCACACACACGTGTGTGTCTTTAGCCAAGACACAGTTATGCTTCCATGCATCTGATCACTTAGTAAAGCAATACTTTCTTCTGCTCTAAAGGTCAGTGGTTTGTTCAGATCTCTAAGCAAAAGCAACAATCCTAAAGATGTTTGACACCACTAATAAACGTGAAGAAGTAATGTGAGATCAGAGAAAGGCAGAGAGACGTGAAATGAGACGGGGCCGATCCCCATGATTCAGTCATTATCACCAAACCACTCAAGCTCCTTTCCTGTACGACACTCAAGGGAACGACCTCATTTCCTGGGCTCAACATGCACAGAGAGGGTCTGTTCACATTTAACCCCTAAACATGACCTTTGACCTCTTTACCACCACACACACACACAATATGAGGAACACACACATGTAACATCACTTTTGTGTTTTAGTATCATGACAATAGTAGGGCTGAGCGATTCCAAATATGATTAAAAATAAAATAAAATAAAATAAATTATAAAATAAAATATAATAAATAAAAAAAAAATAATAATAAATTAAATTAAATTAAATGTGTTTTTGGTGTGCTTTTTGTAGGCCTGCAGAATTTGGCTAAAAATGTTGTGGTTGTAAACCAATATGACTACAAAATAATAATACAAAATAACAGTAATGTCAACATGATTACAAATTATTATTATTATTATTATTATTATTATTATTTATTATAAATAAATAAATAAAATGATGATTATTATTGTTAATATGAAATCGTATTAATAAAATATATTATTAAATATTAATGATAATAAAACATTATACAAAATTACTATTGTAATGTTTTACTTTAAAATGAAAAATGCATAAAAAATAAAATAATAATAATAATAATAACAGTATAACTGTAAAATTAGAATACTTATATTTATGGCTATTTTAATTTCTTCATTTTCAAAATATTATTAATATATTATATGTTCTAATTATTAACAATAATAATAATAATAATAATACACAAAATATTTTACAAAATTATAAATATTGTTATTATAATATTTTTCCTTAATTTAAAAATGCATAAAAATATAATATATAAATAATAATAATAATTACAAATTATTATTGCTGTTTTAATTTCTTATTTTCAAAATAATATTATGAATATATTATATATTATTAAATATTATCATTATTAATAATAAATAAAATATTATACAAAATAAGAAATATTACTATCATAATATTTACTTTGCATAATGAAAAATGATAACAATAATCATTTTCTTTTACAGTAAAACGGACTAAAAATTAATATTTATAGCCATTTTAATTTCCTCATTTTCAAATTAAACCATCAAGCTTTTATTTTGGTGGAATTTTATATGGTTCACTGCGATTTTCAAATCACAAAAAAATATTATCATTGCGATTTCAGTTTTATTTCAGTTAATCGTGCCGCCCTACATACTATAACAACAAAACCACAGCGTCCATCTGGGAGCGATTTTGTGTTTATGTATTAAAAAAAGAAACCTTGGAGCTTGACATTGTGTCCCAAATTACGACAAGGCCCTCAAAATGATGGATTGATTTTTAAAAGAAGAATAATTTGACAGATTCAGACTCCACTCTCTTAAACGTTAGTTTCCCTCTTGAAAAACACATTTTTTCTCCATCTTCTCTTTCGTTATTTTGGTTCTTAAATTAAATTCAATCTTTGTTCCCACATCCTGAGGCCACTGACGTCTCACCACACCACAGAGAACGTCCAGATGATTCATCTCGTGGCCACGGCGGCTTTCAGCATCAAAAACGGGAACAGATCGGCGTTCTCTCTGAATCTGTCAGAAGCCGTTACTCGCGTTCAGGGCCGGATCGTGTTTTTACAACATTACATAAAACAGACGACGTGAAACCGCACCTGCAGCTGCACGAAAACCAGCGAGGAAAACAAACACAGCGATGGAAAAGATCTGGAGAGGAATGCTGCTCGCGACGGGTTAACCAAACCTGCACTAGTCTCTCTAGGTTACAGCAGCACCTGCGCTCACCAGAGGAAGAACAGACTCTCTCTGTGTCTTTTATTGCCTGTCGTTGGTGGTTTGGCTTCCTGATGGCAGTTACAGATGTCGAGAGGTTCAAACTCTTAGTAAGGAAGGTGTTGAGCTCTAGATGACGTCTGAGTGAAAGAGAGCAAGTGCATTAATAATGATCGTCTGGGAAAATGAGCTCCGTATTACGGCCATGAACAGGGTGAAAGTTTCTCCTCAAACTGATTCATAAATCAAACATACAGTTACTAAAATCTGATACCAAACAGTAAATGAACTGCCATGACAAACAAACTCAAACAGACGGCGATAGATTAACAAAAGTCAGCATGTTAGAATGATTTCTGAAGGATCGTGTGACACTGAAGACTGGAGTAATGATGCTGA
This sequence comes from Megalobrama amblycephala, assembly GCF_018812025.1. Classification (NCBI taxonomy): domain Eukaryota; kingdom Metazoa; phylum Chordata; class Actinopteri; order Cypriniformes; family Xenocyprididae; genus Megalobrama; species Megalobrama amblycephala. The sequence continues at coordinate 38,454,991 of NC_063061.1, forward strand.
AAATTCAGCTTTGATCACTGGATATAAATTACACTTTACTATATATTCACATAGAAAACAGATATTTTACATTCTAATAATATTTCATAATTTTTACTGTATTTTTGATCAAATAAATGCAGCCTTGGTGAGCAGAAGAGACTCTTTAAAAAAAAAAAAAAAAAAAAAAAAAAAAAAAAAATATATATATATATATATATATATATATATATATATATATATATATATATATATATATATAAAAAAAATGGTATTCCACATCAGCTCACCTCTCATGACCATGGCACTAATATCACAGCGGCGAGAAAACATCATGCTCCATTAAAAAACAATGCCGAGAGAATTCCCTGCTTCCGGCTTCCTGTTTTCCCAAATGGGGATTTCCATGCATTGATTGTGGTTTATTCTCATCCTGATCTGAACGAGAGCTCACAGAGGCCGCGGAGAGACTGAACACGGGTCACGGCTGCGGTCACTGGCCCAAATCCTGCTCACAATATTATAACGTTCGGATCTGGACGGGAACAACAAACATCCTCTGAAACAATGAAGGAACAATGAACCCATGGTCCTAGAAAAGATATTAACAGCGTTTCAAATTATTTAACCTCACAAACAGCACAGATGTGTATGTGAATGTCAGGTCAACACTTCAAAGTCTGAGATTAATATTTCAAAACTGTCTCGACAGGGAAAGAGCATCATTCATGTTCAGGAGATCAGATGATAGGGTCAGCCGTCCTGAACACACATGCTGAATTTACTGCAAAGATTTACATCAAACACTACAGACATGAGTCAAACCTGTAGAGAACATATGTAGGGCCCTATAAAATCCGTTTTATTTTTTCCCAAATTCCATTTTTTCTGTTTTAATTTTTCTGGATTCCGTTTTTTTCCATTTTATTTATTTTTTGACTCCATTTTAATGGTTAAATTCAATTTTGGTAATCAAAAAGCATATTTAAATAATGAATCTTGTCCAATTGACCAACAATTTAATAAAAGTTTAACAAAAAAAATTAAATTTTTTAGGGCCCTATGATAAACGTTTTATTCTTTCCCCTCAAATTTTATTTTTACCAAATTCTGTTTTCTGGATTCCATTTTAATGCTTTAATTCCATTTTAATAATCAAAAAGCATGTCTAATTAATTGAATTCTTAAAAACAACAATATTAATTAATTAAAAAATATATTTTTTATGATTTTTTTCTTCAGAAGTTCTGTTGTGCATTTAAATTTTTTTGTCAATCAAATGAACGCATACCATTTAATTTATCTTTTAATCATGAAATTAAACTTTTTTGTCAAACAATGTGCTGCACAACAGAGCTTTACTGTTAAAATTAAAACAGGGAAGAAACACTAAGATTATTGTTTAAAAATATATTTTAATAATTTATTGTTAAATTAATTTATCTAAATTCTACTGTACAACAGTAATATGTTTCTGTCAAGTTAAATCGAACTTTTATTTTGACAGTTTGCCTAGAGCTTTGAGTTTCTCTGTGTTTATGACAGTAGTTTTCTCAAACGAAGCGGTTAAATGCTGATGAAGTGACTTTCAGAGCAGCTCTGGAGATGAATTAGTGCGTTCATATAGTGAGGCGACAGAGGACGAAAACACCACGAGCGTCGCATGCGCCCGCGCGATTGTGTGTGAGGTGGTGTGAGGTAAATGAAACTGCGCTTCCGCATCATTCATTTCATTCATGTTTAAATAGTCTTTTTGCAGTTTAATATTCACAGACACTAGTCTATATCGCGATTTAATTTACATGTGCTGACCTGCTTTTAATTCATTCATCAAAAATTTGACAAATTCCGTGACATTCCGCGTTATATAGTAAATTCCGTTTTTATGAATGGATTCCGCGATTCCGTCCGCGATTCCGTGATCACGGAAATCATAGGGCCCTACATATGTAACTCATATTTCACCTCAAAATCAAAAGAAATCATGCTGATTTTGTATTTAAAAAAAATGGACAAACAAGGAAAAAAAGCAAAGATATATTATATATATATATATATATATATATATATATATGCACATTATTTGACACAATTACAAAAACATTTTTTATATATATTTTTTTGACATTATTTCCATGTCAATCAACACTGAAACTCGTAAAACTATCATTATGGTAATGAAAAATATATATAATAAATAAAAAAATGATATTTTTTAATAATCATTGTAAAAAATTATTATATTAACATCATAGTGACACTGCAAAAAAACATTTATATTTTATTTATGTATTTATTTATTGCATTGTGACATTATTTCCATGACAATTAATACATTGAAACTTATAAAATTCTCATTATTGTAATGGAAAAATATGATATTATTTATTTATTATTCCTATAAATTAAATTAAAAATCATCATGAAATTAATATCACAATGACGAAGTGAAAAGCAGGCTTTATTTTCTAAAGTAAAGTAATTTTTGGGCACGTCTTCGTGAGATGAACCCATGTGACTTCAGAAGTAAACTTCAGATGAGTTGACCTGACAGTATTTAAACACATTTAACATGCAAGAACTTTAAATTTTAAAGTTAAAACTGGCCTTGGCGAGTAAATAATACAGAGTTACTGCATGGTCAGTTGGCCGGAACCTTGTTTCACCCTCATTTCTCAGTCACACACACATTTCAGATCACCTGGATGCACCTAGTTCGTGATAATTGCACATAAAAATAAGACTGCATAACAAAGAGCAAACGAAACCCACCGCAAGACCATCAAGATCTCAGAAAGCAGAAGTGAGAGCTGCTCTGTCGCTCTCCATCAGCGTGAGGCTGAGAGGAGCTGAAACTAATGTTCCCGCATGTTTACCTCACCAAATTATTTAAACCAGCGCTGGCTCTCAGCTCCAAATGACACCGAAACACTCAAACGAGCTGCCGTTTACAGTCTGTGTCAAAGCCTTCAGAGAGCTGAAGCCTCCACACATTCACACTGACAACAGGAGCGTTCACTCGCTCGCAGTGACATGAAGTCAGAAAACACATTCATGTGTGTGTGAGACACTGTTTTCACATCTGGTCTGATTGCTTGATCTGAATCACACCACTTACAGCCGCCTCACCTCACTTTCTGCAACTTCAACGCTACTGTCACTGTATGTGGCGCCGGTATTTACACAACAATAAAATTACTTTTTTTGTAATCAGTATTTTTGTCTTAATATCTCAAAATCGCATATTTACAGCAGTGGCCAAAAGTGATGTCCAGAGCTGATATTTGTTTTTAATGACCCTACAAGATTGATTATATATATATATAATCTATATGAGGGACAAACAAAACACTTAAGAGGTGTTTATCTGACAAAATTAAGAAAAAAGGCAAATACAGCTACAGGTTTTGTTTTACTATGCAAAAAAATCCCATATATTGACTACAACAATCAGTAATTAAAGGGATAGTTCACCCAAAAATGAAGATTATCCCATGATTTACTCACCCTAGAGCCATCCTAGATGTATATGACTATATCTATTCGGAGTTACATTAAAAAATATTCTGGCTCTATAAGCTTTATAATGGGAGTGAATGGAGGGCGAGATTTTGAAGCCCAAAAAAGCACATACATCTATCATAAAATCTACCAGAAGCTAGTGATTATATGGTCTATAAAGTTAGAAATATGGATATTCTTCTTACAAAAACCCATCGCTTTACCTTAGAAGGCCTTTACTAAACCCCTGGAGTCATATGGATTACTTTTATGATGGATGGATGCACTTTTTTGGGCTTCAAATTCTTGGCCCCCATTCACTCCCATTATAAAGCTTGGAAGAGCCTGAATATTTTTAATATAACTCTGATTGTGTTTGTCTGACAGAAGGGTGAGTAAATCATGGGATAATCTTCATTTTTGGGTGAACTATCCAATTAATATTGTATTAATATGTATATGGTTATTTCTTGTTTTCGCATAAACATAATTGTTTATTTTCAGTTATTTCACTTTAATGGCAATGAAAAGGACCTGTTAATTGCCATTAAAGTGAAATTACTGAACCTGAACTTACAAGTTTGGTATATATACAGTCAAACCAAAAATTATTCAGACATTTTTTATATTTTTGATATATTTTTACTAGTGTGTGCAGGACACTATAGTTCATTTATGTAAGTGAGGATAGTTAAATAAAGTAAACTAACATATTATACCCAAAAATTCTTCATACAGTGGACTACCAGTAAAAATTGATAAAAATTTGGAACCAAAAATTATTCAGACACTTTGACCTGGCCATGTTTTGCTTAAGTGTTATCTGACATAATTTTTTTTATGACACAGTTTAACTCTGAGATCTTGTCATATTTTATTACCATTTATTTAATTATAGTGAATAAACTGAATTAATGAAGGTGTCTGAATAAATTTTGGTTTGACTGTATATATATGTACCCACATACACGAACATATTTTGAATTTTTTTAAAAAATGCATAAAAATAATTTTAAAAAAGTAATTAAAATTGCATAATTATATGAAGATAATATAAAGATAATTTGAGAAAAATGTGATTCAATTTTGAGAAGTCTAAAATAAATAAATATATTATAAAAACAAAAAAAATGTCTAATGGATTATGGAAAATAAATTGAAGTCTTCATGACAAGCTGTTAAACCACCTGCTGAATAAAATTGAATAAGATTAAAAATATAGGCCTACAATAGAAATGGCTAGTTAGGACAAAAACCCAGGGTTATGTGAAAAAAATAAATTGTACTTTATATGCATTTAAATAAATAAATAAATATTTTACCCCAAAGGGGTATGAAAAATAAATTTAACTCAATATATTTTTTTCTGACAAGCAGTCATTGTCTGTCGTTAAATGCACCTGTTGAATAAAATTAAGTAAGATAAAATAAATGTATTATTATATGCTTTTCTAAAAACCAACAGAAACACAAACCGGCTGGTTAAGAAAAAAAAAAAAAAAAACTCAAGACAAAAATATGTCTTATATTACAAGACAAGACAAATGATTTGGCCTCAATATCTGTGCTGTACTGGAGTCCACATAAACCGAAGCCACCAAGTTCATTAAAAACAGCTTTTCACACAGTCAAGCGAAGCAAACTCCGACGTGAAGTGGACTCGGGTCCGCGGCGCTGTACAAACGCCCCGCGTTGGGCGCCAACTGATAGGATCGCACTTGTTTGATGTCAGAAAGGAACGCTGCGATTCCCTTCGGCAGAACTGCGAGGTCCTTTCGGATTTCACCCCGATACCCAGCGCCATAGAGACGTGGTGGCAGCATCGCCATGGCGATGGCTCTGGGATTGACACCTCGCTGTCACCCTATTCTTGGTTTAGAGGAGTCAGAGTGAGAAAGCGCTAACAAGTTAGCAATCAGCGTGGGTGACAGCACACTCTTTCACCACGGGATACACACACACACATCATCTCATTCACTTCCACACACTGCGCTAAAACACACACACTCAGAGTGGCATTGTGGGAAAACGATGAAAAGAAAAAAGTGGCGATGGATCCAGACCTTCACAATGGAAGCTAACACACACACACACACACACACACACATGGCCAAGGCTGTCTCTCTCTCTCTCTCTCTCAGCTCACAGCAAATCATATCAGATGTCTCAGAGTAACTCCATTAGAAACCGATTACAGCTTAATGTCTGTCTAAACGCATTATCAACCTTCAGCCAACCTCTGAATATTTCAACATAATACCTGACTTAATCCTGAAAATATAATGGACTCAGTGAGTGGATGCACGTCTACTTACACTCTCATTTATTCATTTATCATCGTTCTTTCTATTTCTCTCATAGACACAGAACGTAAGATCTCTCATGTTCCACAGCCTCTTTGGGACAAAAATAAACAATAAATGTGTTTCACAGATTCATTTACTGTTTTTTTAATCCCGTCTAAATCAAAAAACGTCTGTTTTTTTTTATCATACAACCTCAATCTCAAGTATGTTAATAATTGACATTTATCACGATTCACAAGCTCTTGATTCGATTTGATTCAATATTGATTGTTTCAAAAGATTCATTTGCATTTCACAGATTCATTTTGTTTTTTTAATCCCATCTAAATTACAAACGTCTTTGTTTTTCCTCACACAACCTCAGTCAAAATCTCAAGTATGTTAATAATCGACATTTATCACGATTCACAAGCTCTTGATTCAATTTGATTCAATATTGATTTGTTTCAAAAGATTCATTTGCATTTCACAGATTCATTTTGTTTTTTTAATCCCGTCTAAATCACAAACGTCTTTGTTTTTCCTCACACAACCTCAGTCAAAATCTCAAGTATCTTAATAATCGACATTTATCACGATTCACAAGCTCTTGATTCGATTTGATTCGATATTGATTTGTTTCAATAGCATTTCATTTGCATTTCACAGATTTATTTTATGTTTTTTAATCCCATCTAAATTACAAACATCTTTGTTTTCCTCACACAACCTCAGTAGAAATCTCAAGTATGTTAATAATCGACATTTATCACGATTCACAAGCTCTTGATTCGATTTGATTCAATATTGATTTGTTTCAAAAGATTAATTTGCATTTCACAGATTTATTTAGTTTTTTAATCCCATCTAAATCACAAACGTCTTTGTTTTTCCTCACACATCCTCAGTAAAAATGTCAAGTATGTTTACAATCGACATTTATCATGATTCACAAGCTCTTGATTCAATTAGATTTTGATTCATTTCAGATTCATTTGCATTTCAGATTCATTTTGTTTTTTAATCCCATCTAAATTACAAACGTCTTTGTTTTTCCTCACACAACCTCAGAAAAAATCTCAAGTATGTTAATAATCGACATTTATTACGATTTACAAGCTCTTGATTCGATTTGATTCGATATTGATTTGTTTCAATAGCATTTCATTTGCATTTCACAGATTCATTTTACTTTTTTTAATCACATCTAAATCACAAACGTCTTTGTTTTTCCTCACACAACCTCAGTCAAAATCTCAAGTATGTTAATAATCGACATTTATCATGATTCACAAGCTCTTGATTGAATTCGATTTTGATTCATTTCAGATTCATTTGCATTTCAGATTCATTTTATCTTTTTTAATCCCATCTAAATTACAAACGTCTTTGTTTTTCCTCACACAACCTCAGTCAAAATCTCAAGTATGTTAATAATCGACATTTATCATGATTCAAAAGCTCTTGATTCAATTCGATTTTGATTCATTTCAGATTCATTTGCATTTCAGATTCATTTTGTATTTTTCAATCCCATCTAAATTACAAACGTCTTTGTTTTTCCTCACACAACCTCAGTAAAAATCTCAAGTATGTTATAGGGTTGCACGGTGTACTGGTACTACGGTAGTATCGCGATACTAAAGCTTCAAAATACTGGCGATGCCATTGTATTTTTTAAACGGTAGTATCGTCAGTACCGTAAGGAATGTTGTATGTGCGGCAGGTACACTTCAATTGAACATGCGTGCCTTCAAAAACATTACAAGAGACTGCCGTTGACTGTCTGCTGTGTCCTGTGTAGTAAATGCTCTGTAGAATTAGCGCCTTATTGTTTCCTGATGCTTCAGTTAATTTTGCAATGAGATAAAGTTGCGCTTGCACATTGTTGTTCGCAGTGCATTTTATCTGGAGAAAGGGTCCGAAATTTACTTAATTAACATCATAAAATCTTTATATAAGAATGAATTCTCACAGTTTTTCCGTTGCTCATTCGGCCAGTTCTGGAAAAGATTAAATAGTTTGTTTCTAGAAACATCTTTGCGAACACGATTCAGACAAATGCAATTCCATTCATCAATAACTTATAGCGGGTTTGCACTCGGTTCTTATCAATCATATCAATCGTGATTTTATAATTATAAATGTATTATATGTTTTAATATACATACTGCTCTCCAGTCAGGGTTAGATATTTCAAGATAGGCTGGCAAAAATGCTCCTGATAGTTCGTGACACGAGCAAGAGCGCTGTTTTTGTTTCGTTTCTAAATGAATCTGTTTTTGAACAAATTGGGCGAGTCACTGACTCACTAATCCATTCATTAAGACAGTCATTTGCTTCGTTCCTGAATGAATCAGCCGTTTTGAACGAATCGGTTGAATGATTCATTGACTTAATCATTAACACTTGCTGCCACCTACTGGCGACTTTAGTCTCACATCTAAGAGTAGGTCTATCATTTTTTTCCGCAAACATTTTTATTTCTATATTCAAATTTTTATATTTGAAACATTAATATCATAACATTATTTATGCAATTGTAATTGAAGTGTAAATGCATAAATGCTACATCGTAATGTCAGTTCATACAGCTTCTGTGCAGTGCTAAGATGAATTTTGTTTACAATGATTCATTTGATTGGTAATAAAAGCCTGTTATTCATTCTCATTAATGAAGTATTCAGAGAAAAATCTGGTCTGTTTTTATGAAAGTTTGGTTCATTTTGTATACTGGATGGTATCGCGATACTACTTGGTATCGTGATACTTCAGCTGGTATAGTATCGTAAGACATTTTTATGGTATCGTGACAACCCTAGTATGTTAATAATCAACATTTATCAGGATTCATAAGCTTTTCATTTGATTCTGCTTTGTTTCAGTAGATTTATTTGCATTCACAGATCCATTTTGTATTTTTTAATCCCGTCTAAATCACAAATGTCTTTGTTTTTCTCACACAACCTCAGTAAAAAAACTCAAGTATCAAGTAGAAAATATTTATTGTGATTCACAAGCTCTTGATTCAATTTCGTTTTCGATTCTGATTCAGTATCGATTTGTTTCAATATGGATCTCAGCGAGGTCTCCAGATTTTTCTGCTGGAAAAGAATAGATCTCAACATTTTGCCAAAACACCAAAGGTCTGCAATCAATTTTATCTTAAGCATTTCTCATGTTTGACCCAGCACACTGTATGTAAACAATAACTTGTCTTAAAGGGACAGTCCAAATAAATACATGATTTTCTTTTTTTTCTGTTGAACACAAGATAATTTGAATAACTTGACTAATACAAATTACACAAAAAGACAAAGTTGATATTTCAATGAAGCACAACTGAGAAGTCAATAAAAGTATCCTGAGCCCTTGTATCATCTGAGAAACAATGTTTTCATCTGGGAAAGATCTTGTGTGAATATCAGCTGATGGTCACGACTGAATGTAAACATAAATCCAATTGAAATCAGTTGTTGCTCCTGCATCTCAAGAGTTTCTTTGCTCACTGCACGTCACAGACTGAACATGAAAGACATTTAAAATGGACAGTAATCCAATATCTGCTGATTCAATCAAACATTTAATTCCACATGCCTGGAAATCAAGGTGGGCTGATTAGTTGTTACACAGACCTAAACTTTAGACACACAAGAACGGTGACAATCAACAAATGTAAAAAGATCTTAACTAAGTTTTGCAAAAAGGCCAGAAAACAGCCATACAATTATTTTGTACTCATAATTTTTTTCATGCAATATTGTATTTCTAGCAAAATTGTTCCATTTGAAATTCTTTGTTCAGACAACTGTGTTTGACTAGTTGCAACAACATTTGGGCGAAATCTGTTTATCTAGCATGGGTTTTTATGTAATTTCAATTAACTCACTTTTTTTTAGTATTCAGCTTTGTCAGGTGGAAACCTTGTATCTCCAAAAAATGCTACTTTTTTAAATAATTAACTCTTTCCCTGCCATTTTCTGGCTTTCCATGTTTTCACTGTTAGTGGGAATACAGAATACGCTAGTACACAATCTCTGGATCAAAACACAGGCAAAAAAGGAGCAGAAACAAGTGATAAAAGCATTGCTTATCCACGTTGTAGATTTTCTTAGCTTTTTGTTTAAAATGTTGCTATTTTTATGAAACTTACATTCAAGTGTTAATGAAAAAACAATGCATGCAGCTAGAGTAAAATGAGTTTATTTGTTTAAAAGCAGAGGCTCTGATCTTTGCATGTTCAGATATTCATACAACAAAATATTCTGGGGGCCATGAAAGCTTTGTGAGAAAACTTTAAAAAAAAAAAAAGAAAAGAAAAAAAACGCTGGCGGGGAAAGAGTTAAATACAGCGCTGTCAGCGTTGATATTGTGGCTTTATATATGGCCAGAAAATTGCATGTGTCATTATATTATTAACATTTTAACAAAAATCAAGCACAAAAGGAGTTACAAGTATTTTGACCAGTGAATATCAGACATACATGTTTTGTCTGTCATTAGTGCATCACATAACATTTTCATCAACTTATACTTTACTGTAGCTATATGTGGGCACTCAGTTTTTTCTGTCATTTGGTCAAAATCTCATGCCATTCAAAATTGTGCTTCACACAGGCTATTGAAGACAGTATTGGCTGTGACTCTAGACTGAGACACTCCGCTCCTCAAATGCATAAAACATTAGCCCAGTGTATATATATATATATATATATATATATATATACAGGGCTTGACATTAACTTTTTTGCTCACCAGCCACTGTGGCTAGTGGTTTTCCAAAGTTACTAGCCACTCAGCATTTTCACTGGCCACAATTTTGATGGTAAATTACATTTTATATGATTAAAGTTGACTTTGTTATGCTTAAATTACTTTATTTTGAGTCATTTTACTTGATTTAGAAGATTTAAAACCCTTTCAAACTTTTAAATGCAGATTGACCACCCAAATCAAGACTGTATATCAGCTGGTATGTACAGGTGGGCAAGAGGTGGACAGTATGAGCATGGGCTAATATGAGAAATTTTGTCAAGTTATTTGTGTTAGGCTATATAAAAGAACAAAGAAGCAATATACAAAAACAATAGTAAATTAAAAATATATATTTTTTCAGATACAGTAGGTTTATTTAACATATAGCCTACATTTGTTTAACATCTTTTGTTGTTTAATTAACATTAATGACAGACAGGTATTTATTTAATTGGGCTGCTGAATGCATATCCAGTTATTACCCACCTGTTTACGTCCACTTAAGCCATAACCGACTGTATTCACGCGAGATACTCCACACGATGGACATTTAGACGTGTGCACGTGTATTTGACTATTCAGGCGCGAGGAGAACTGATCGCGCGCGTGACAGAGAGAGAGAGCGCACGTGAGAGAGCGCTTCTATTGTGTGTCATTCAGCGCAATTCCGCCTATCCCTCCTTCACTAACTGCACGTAAATAACGAATTGTGTGATTGGATTGTAATTTTGTGCTACGACGATCTTCGACGATCATTTGGCTGTAAACTGAAATTATATTCAACCCGCCAAAGTGGCTAGTGGGAGTGGCTGTCTTACCCGCCACAGCTGAAATCTACCCGCATTTGGCGGGTTGGCGGGTGTTAATGTCAAGCCCTGTATATATATATATATATAATGTTTCTTGAGTAAAGAAAACGCTGTACTAATTCAAAGAACCAGTGCTTTATTTATCATTGCATTGCAAACAAGCAGAGACGGTCTAAACTGTGCACAGCACTTCATTCAGGATAGAGGAGGGGCGGAGTTATGAGGTTTGACTGACAGCTTAAGGAGCCAATGGACTTACAAGGTTTAGTCACAAGCTCTTTTTAATACTTTTCATTTTCAAATATTTGCAAAACCTACAGAGAGACGTAAAGCATGACCAATAGTAATGATTTATGAAAAAAATAAAAATGAAGAAATATGGAGATAAGAGATTTCCACCCGACAGCGAGGATTTGTGACTCAAAAGGTCCTGCAAACAGAATTTTGACACTAATTCATCTGCCATTTAATAGAAACTCATCAAATTACTCAGATGTCAACATGGACAGGTTGTGTTCCTCAAAAACATCAACGAAAAACAAGTCTAAGAAAACCCAATAATGCAGCTGACATATTTCATGTAGTAGACGGTAACAATAAGCTCTCATGTGTTATCATTAGTTAATGCATTAGTTAACATCAACTAACAATAAGCAATATGCTTTACTGTATTCATTAACCCTTTGTTAATAAAAATATTATTGTTCATTGTTTATTCAAGTTAATGCATTAACTAATGTTAACTTTTGATTTTAACTTACTGCAAAGTGTTATCAAAAATCTCAACTTCTGCTTCTCACACATTTAGAGCCACATTCAGTACAAAACCCCCTGAATCCAGACCAGACCGTGACCGGCGAGACTCAGGTAAAGACTATTTCCAAGCGTCCGTCTCTCTCCCTGTCATCCGCCTCCGAGGAGAGAGACTTTTTTCTCACACACGTTCAGCGGGTCGTTCCGTAACGCGAGTTCTGTTCACACTTCAGAAGAAGACATATGCTGAAACATTAATGTCTGTCCCGACGCAGCCAAGAGCGCCGATATCACTATTATCCAAACAGTAGAGCGACGCCAGGCGTTACGGCACCCCAACACACCTCGACCCATCCCACACACACACACACACACACATATGGAGAGAGAGAGCGCCGAGTCTGACCACGTGAAGAGCGTGTGTGAGAGACTCTGGGCTTTTAATAGCCCGTAAACAAGATGTAAGTGACAAATAACAATATCGATGTGTGCATATGTGTTTTGTGTGTGTGTGTGGGGCGTGTGGGCGAGTCTTTTTCGCTTAACGCTTTATAAGTGGGGAGAGATGAGAAAAGAAACATGGATCATATAAAACATGGCCATTTTCCAGATCTGGCGTGAAACCTTCGCAATGTCTTCGAAACTTCTGACTCAATGACGTCTCGTGATGCCACAGGCTTGTTTCTGAGGCATTTCAAGACTAACAATGTCAATCGCAAAAACTGCCTGAGCCAGTCTCACCTTAAAGTAAAATAATAACAATTTGGAATTACATTTCGGACTAAGAGAAAAGCAATTCAGTGCATTTAAAATGCAACAGCTCCAGCCTCCTGGAAGTGAAAAATCCCTTTCCACCAATCCACCAATGGGAATCCATCAATCAGAGAAGATGCTGTTACCATGGAAACGTAAACAGCAAAAGAGATCCACACTGACCACATACTCCCATAATGCATTGTGAATGACTTCGGATTTGTACTTGAAATCCCTTTGGAGATGAGTGTTTTGGATCAAAATCTTTCATCAAAGTTGTCCTAAGACCTTCTTCTTAGGACAACTTATATATATATATATATATATATATATATATATATATATATGTAAAATATATATATAAATGTAACATTTTATATTATATATTTCATATTATATATTATTTAAATTTGTAAAGTATTTAGTATTTGTTATATAGTAGTTGTTATCCAGAATGTATGCATATTTAAATTAAAAAAAAATAATAATAAAAATAATATATAAAGTAAAAATTATTGCATCTAGAAGGTGAGATTTTCTGGTTGAGTTTGTTTATTTATTTTCATCATTGATCAGGGCTGTTTTCCAGGAATTATGGAATTCTTTATGTTCAGACCTTTGATTATCCTTGAAAGAGCTGTACATGTTTGACTGTACATGTCTGTACTTGAGTTCACAACACACAGAAACCAAGAGCCTATTCAAGAGAACCTTCACAGCCATAACAAAACCGATTTGAGAGAGGTAAAGAAAGAGATGAAAAGAGAGAAACAGAGAAAAAGATACATCAAAGACTTGAGCGGATTTCGTTCTAAACCCACATGACACACTTTCTATTGTGGGGCACAAAAGGAGATGTTTCGCAGAATGTTCCTGCTGCTCTTTTCAATGCAGACAATGAGCTTGCTTTTTCACAAAATAATAACATAAATTATTACGTAAAAGTCAAATGGATTTTTATTATACTATTAAGAAACATTTAGTAATTTTTTTTTTCTTTTTAGAGTTTCACAGCAGCTTGTCACTGTCTGCTTTTGCTCCTTAAAAAACAACAACAACTTATGCATTTATAATTCCTAATGATGAAATGACAACTGAACTAAAACACAGAATGATGCAATGAAAGGGAAGGTCATGTTTTCAGCGCATTGCGTGTGCATTGTGTTCGTCAGTTTGGCATCATCTTCGGCTTCGCATTTAAAAACCAAGGCCGTGTAATTCACAGTGACGAGCAGCAATAGCCATCATGCGTCTCTGTCGCTTTCTCCCGTTGCCGTTCGCCGCTCTCTCTCTCTTCTTTAGAGAATATATCAAAACACGCCGCATGTGTGAAAGCATTTGCGTCTGTAAACAGGTAAACATTTCCAGTCTACTCATTTGCAGGAGCTTAGCATGGTGAAAACAATTTGTGCCGTTTGAAAAACCCTCTGCAAATGAAGCTTGAAATATTTTCTTAAAGTGCCGATATGTTTCATTCACACTTCGGTTTCAAATGCGCTAAGGAGGCTTCACTGTTTTCTGTCAAGCACTGGTCTCTCTCTCTCTCTGTGTGTGTTTGTCTCTCTGCTGTGAGCAGTTTTCAGTGAGTTCTGCAGGGAAGCTTCACGAGTTTCCCGCACTCATTACAGTGCCGAAACCGCACAGGAGGCTCTATCTGAAACCCTCGGGTTCGAACTCTAGTACAGGATAAACTGGCTCGCCTCACTCTGCAGTGTAGAAACAGTTGTTCCAGAACATGTGGCAGTGAGATGTGTGTGTGCGCGCGATGAGCGGTGGAATTCTCGGCGTAATTAAGTCCACACACACCTGCCTGCGTCCAGACGCCAGGGTGAACTCCGCACCTGTTACCGTGGAAACCGAGTGGGAACCAGACAGGGAATTCCATGAAATTCTGGAACAGCTGATGTGGGGACGGAGATGGAATAAACGGGTGTGAGGAGGGAGATGCGCACACACACACACACACACACACACACACACACACACACACGTGATCTCATATCAAACATGATAAGAATGAAATGTATTTGTATCTCTACTATAATAATACTAAAAATGTACTTCCGGATCCTGCTGTTGAATTTTTGGGTTCGGGGTTTAAATGTACTTAACTGTTATAATATAACATCGAAGTCAAATATAACTGTCAAAACTAATGCTACAATAAATGTCGATATCCATTACAACCGTCAAAATAATGTTACAATATGACATCAACGTCCAATAAAACTGTCAAAGTAATGTTACTATATACTGTCAATGTCCAATTTAAGTGTCAAAAACTGTCAAAATAATGTTACAATATAACGTCAGTGTCCAATATAACTGTAAAAAATAATGTTACTATAGAATGTCAACATCCAATATAACTGTCAAATTAATGTTACAATATAACAACAACGTCCAACATAACTGTCAAGATGATGTTACAATGTAACATCAATGTCCAATATTACTGTCAAAATAATGTTACAATATATCATCAACGTCCATTATAACTGTCAGATTAATGTTACAATATAACATTAATGTTCCAATTTAACTTTCAAAATAATGTTACAATATAACGTCAATGTCCAATTTTAGTTTCAAAGTAATTTTACAATATGAAGTCAACATCAGACAACTATGAATATAATGTTACAATATAACTGTCAAAATAACATTACAACATAATGTCAACATCCAATATAACTGTCAAATTAATGTTACAATATAAGTCAATGTCCAATATAACTGTCAAATTAATGTTGAAATATAACATCAACATCCAAAATAACTGTCAAAGCGATGTTACAATATAACGTCAAAGTCCAATGCTGTCAAAATAATGTTACAATATTTCAACATCCATCAACGTGCAATATAACTGTCAAATTAATGTTACAATATAACGTCAACATCCAATTTAACTGTCAAATTAATGTTACAATATAACGTGAACATCCAATATAACTGTCAAATTAATGTTACAATATAAGGTCAATGTCCAATATAACTGTCAAATTAATGTTGAAATATAACATCAACATCCAAAATAACTGTCAAAGCGATGTTACAATATAACGTCAAAGTCCAATGCTGTCAAAATAATGTTACAATATTTCAACATCCATCAATGTGCAATATAACTGTCAAATTAATGTTACAATATAACGCCAACATCCAATTTAACTGTCAAATTAATGTTACAATATAATGTCAACGTCCAATAAACTGTCAAAGCGATGTTACAATATAATATCAAAGTCCAATACTGTCAAAATTATATTAAAATATAATGTCAATGTTCTATTTAACTGTCAAAACTTACAATATAACATCAATGTTCTATTTAACTGTCAAAATGATGTTACAATATAACGTCAATGTTCTATTTAACTGTCAAAATGATGTTACAATATGTCAATTTACAATATAACTCAAATTAATGTTACAATGTAACAATGTCCATTCTAACTGTCAAAATAATGTTACAATGTAAAGTCAACGTCCAATATAACTGCCAAAATAAAGTTACAATATAATGTCAATGTCCAATATAACTGTAAAAAATAATGTTAAAATAAAACATCAGTGTTCAATATAACTGTCAAAATGCTGTTACAATATAACACCAATGTCAAGTTTAACTGTGAAGATCATGTTACACTGCGTAACAATCTTTTGGCAGCACTCGAGTGCTGTCTGACTGACAGGCGGATTCTTTCAATACTCTCATACGTGTTTGTGTGAACTCTCTGTGAAGAACATTCGCGCCTCGCAGGAAATGCGGCTGTACGCATGAACGGTCAAATGCTCTTCTTGGTCAAAATGCCTGTTTTTTTATAGAAAACACAGCACTGAGAGTGAACGTAAACAGAATGTCGGAATTGTGCATTTTCAGGTGTTGCCGTGAAAGATAGACCTATAGACCTGCTGCTGTCTGATAATATTAAGATTCATTTTAATTAAACAACAATATTTACAAGAAACAGAGAGAAATATTTACAGGTTTTCACTTGTCTTTTTTGCTGACTGTTTAACTGAATCAGTGTTTACTTCATACAGACACACTAAAAAGCCAATTTAATTTGTTAAAATTTATAGTAATATTTATCTTGAAATAATGAAGTGAGAATCGTTGCATCCCTAATAGCAGAAGCTCTATCCCATCACTGACCCATGTGTGTCTGGTCTGTCAGGGTCTATAACAGAACACTCTGTGTTTACACTGAGCAGATCTCTGTCTTTCTGCTTTTCACATTACCCATCAGCCCCTCCTCTCTACTCCTCCTCAGCCAATGACCCTGATGGAGGAGAAAGAGGCCAGGATGCCCCGCCCACCAGCCCGCCCGCCCACCGCACACACCAAATAACAGACCTTGTTTCATTGCTGCGCCCTGAACACCTGCAAAACTTTCAGAGGGAAAAAAAGAACAAGTGAGTGAGTGAGCGAGAGAGTGAGAGAGAAACGAGTATGTTTGAACACAGCAGCCAGACAAAAGCCTTTCATGAGAGGGCACTTCTGTGGGAAAAACTCCTCACAGTGTCCGGTTACATTCCTGTCTGTCTCTCTCTGTCTGTCTCTCTCTCTCTCTCTGCTTCTTTAAACAAGAACATAAGAGTGAATTTCACAGAATCTGTCAAGAGCAGGTCATGAAAATCAAAAAACAGAAACAAGAAATTACAATGAAGAACATTTTCCCACACATATTCGCATAACCATTATGCATCCATAACTTTTAATTTTAGGTTTTTGTAAATTCTATTGTTCACAGTTGTGATTGTCATTATAATTCATTACTGGGATACGGGTTTTACCATATTATGGTAACAGAACCAAACATTTTCGGCACAGGGCTTTCGGTACGGTGCACATGTGTACTGAAAGCATTGCATTGCAACATCAAGGTCTCCTGTTTGGGAACACTTCAGTTTCCTGGTGAATTACGAAAACAAAGACAAAGACAGATAGATAAGACGAAAGCAGTACAACAGTATGAATACGGCGTTGTAGCCTAACCACCATTAACCACCAAAAAATCACAATAAGCTCTGCATTTTGTTACTTTCGATAAGAAACAAAGTGTCATACTTCAAATTCTGTCCACGAAATCACGAAATTCAAACATAAAATGCTGTTTTGGCACTTTTTTGACAGATCTCTGTACAGGTGCCTCATTTCAACCGGCAGTGCAGAGCGCGAGTGAACGAGATCATCTCTTCCTCTTTAATACTAGTTACAGAATAAACATGATACATGAATGAACATCTGAAGGTATGCTGAAAGATACAGTACAACTTACAACTTAAATGGCCATATCTTCGTGTAATCGCTCAATCAGTGTTTCAAAGGCGGAAAGACATCAATAAAACAGCTTGTAAACAATAAGTCATGTAGCATTTACCTCAGAAAAGCCATTCAGTGTCCACAGCTTGTTAGTTCGCCAGAGAAATGAACTCTTTCGCTTAATATATGCTCCCTACATTTAATTTTATATTGTAATATTTAAAGATAGAGACACAATTTGTTCAGTAAACCACTGTTTAATTAAAAAAAGAAGAAGCAATGTTTAGTTTTCTCTCCACCTGCTGTACCGAACCCGTACCGAACCGTGAATTTTGTGTACAGTTACACTCCTATACACACAATATAACGTCAACGTCCAATATAACTATCAAATTAATGTTACAATATAACATTAATGTTACAATATAACGTCAACGTCCAATATAACTGTCAAATTAATGTTACAATATAACATTAATGTTACAATATAATGTCAACATCTAATATAACGGTCAAAATAACGTTACAATGTAAAGTCAACATCCAATATACTGTCAAATTAATGTTACAATATAACATAAATGTTACAATATAACATCAACGTCCATTATAACTGTCAAATTAATGTTCCAATATAACATTAATAGAGACAATATAACAATTTGTTCAAGTACGTCAACCATTATAGCTGTCAAATTAATGTACAATTAATTAATGTTACAATGTAACGTCAACGTCCATTATAACTGTCAAATTAATGTTACAATATAACATTAATGTTACAATGTAACGTCAACGTCCAATATAGCTGTCAAATTAATGTTACAATATAACATTAATGTTACAATGTAACGTCAACGTCCAATATAACTGTCAAATTAATGTTACAATGTAACGTCAACGTCCAATATAACTGTCAAATTAATGTTACAATATAACATTATTGTTACAATGTAAAGTCAACGTCCAATATAGCTGTCAAATTAATGTTACAATATAACATTAATGTTACAATATAATGTCAACATCTAATATAACGGTCAAAATAACGTTACAATGTAAAGTCAACGTCCAATATAACTGTCAAATTAATATTACAATGTAAAGTTAACATACAATATAACTGTAAAAAAGTTACAATATAATGTCAACATCATACACCTGTCAAAATAATGTTACAATATAACGTCAATGTCCAATTTAACTGTAAAAAATGTTACAATATAATGTCAATGTCCAATTTAACTGTAAAAAATGTTACAATATAATGTCAATGTCCAGTATAACTGTCAAAATAATGTTTAAGTAAAACATCAATGTCCAATATAACTGTCAAAATGCTGTTACAATATAATCAATGTCAAGTTTTTAAAAAAAAATTCTGTATTACTGTATTGTAATTCAAAAATGATCTGACACAATACAATAATAAGAACTTGTGGATTAAACTGATATGAAAATATTGTCCCAATGTCAAAAATTCATTATATATATAATATTTGCCTTTTAAATTTAGTACAAAATATGACCTGGACGTGTTTTAGCAAAATTCACTTATAAAACTGTATAGAAAGGCAGTGAAAAACAAATGCAGAATATTATAATTTGCGAGTTTCTGAGTGTTTTTCTGCGGTCGGTCTCATATGATGTATAAAGCGCATAACCCCAGCGGGTTTGGTTTCTGCTCTACGTGTCACAACACACACGAAAAGCAAACAGCTTCTTAAATACATATTTATTGGATAATTAGGGCCGTAATTGGTTCAGGCTGTAACGAGATGGACGTTAAACCAGCAACTGCAGCAAAAATTAGCACTTGGAAAAACAGTAGCACGTACTGCCCACACCACGAGAGTGAGAAAAACACACACACACACACACAAGTGAAATGTACATAAACAAACACATAAAACACACACAAGTGCTTTCTACGACTGCAAATGGGTGCACACACACACAAACACACACACGCGCACGCATGCATGCATGCAAACGGCAGCCATAACCAAAGCATTGATGGAATGGAATGTCAATGGCGTCACAGATACACACACACACACAAACACACACATACACACTGCCAGATGTTCAACTGCCTTTTAGGAAAACCAAGACAAGAAATCTCCTCTTACACACACACACACACACACAGAGCAGATAATCTGAACACTTCACTTCAACCTGACACTTCCTGAAAATCCACTCATGCACGATAACATGAGAATAACTGGAGGAATCTCACTGCTAAATCAAGCTTCTTTTGCTTAACAGAAAGGTTTCAACGATTTAAAGGGGCATTACGTAACTTTTTGTTCAAAATTAACAGAATTTAAATCAATACATCAATACATCATCAATGCCTCATCCAAAACATGTTTTTGTCTTTCCCTGCTTCACTACGGTAAGCCTGTTATAAGTGTTTATATTCTAGACCTGTCAGGATGGTTTTGGTGGGAAATTGCGTACATACGTCACTCGCCCGTGCTTGTCTCGTCATATCCGTAAATAGAGAGAAGTTGCTCCACCTACTCTAACGCGTGTCTGGTGTGGGAGTGGCACAGATTAGTTGTCACAACGAGCGAGACATAGAGCCGATAAATCTCCAACTTCCGGGAATCATCCGTTTTAAACAAACGCCGAACAGAGGAGAGTCTGTTGGCGAAAAGAGAATACGACAGAGCTCGTAATAAAACAAGAATCAACATAGGCTTAGCTTTAGGAGATGGCGAGAACAGGGATTTTTTGGTGTTTTTATTACTCAACAGATGAGTTAGGTGTTTTTTGAACAGATAAACAGCTATATGTACACTCTAAACAATGCTGGGTTTAAAACAGTTAAATATGGACAAATCCAGTAATTGGGTCGTTTTAACCCAGCGGTTGCGTTAAATGTTTGCCCAACGTGCTGGGCAGTTTTGTTTAACCCAACTATTGTTAAAAAATTACTAAATGACTGTTTTAAAATTAAATTAAAAACACATAATTACTAGAGGCAACAATAATAATCAAAAGGTGAACATTTATTAATAAGCAATTTAATAAATGTTTATTGTTTAATTATGAATGTTCATTTATTAAACATTAATAAATGTTAATTTACAACATATTTTGGGTTCATTTTAAGCAGTCATTTTTAAACAATAGTTGAGTTAAATAAAAATACCCAGCAGGTTGGGCAAAACAACCCAATCGCTGTGTTTTTCAATTCTCAACCCAACTTGGGTTGTTTTTAACCCAGCATTTTTAGAGTGCATCTCTCTAACAGAGTTCACTGTAAAGCATTATCTACTGTGAAGGCTCATTTTATTATTTTCAAAGAAATACCGTGTCTATTAATGGGTAAAGCTACAGTAACACCTTCAGCTAATCAGCTTTCCCTCTAAACTGTTTATATCTCTTAAAGGGATAATTCACTCAAAAATAAAAATTATCCCATGATTTACTCACCCTCAAGCCATCCTAGGTGTATATGACTATCTTCTTTCAGACGAACACAATCTGAGATATATTTACAAAATATGCTTAGTCCTCCAAGGTTTATAATGTTTGTGAATGGTAATCCAAATTAGTAGTACGTCATGGCGTTGCGTATTATGTTGAAGAAGTTAATGCTTTTTGGACATACGATGAATGAGTGTCGCACCGGAAGCTTGTTATTTTACTTCATAAAGTTTTAAATAAGGATACTTGTCTTACACAAATGCATCGATTCAGAAGGCCTTTATTAACCCTCTGGAGTCTGAGGCTGATTTGGGGCCTGGAGAAGTTTTGACATGCCCTGACATTTGTGCTTTTTTCAGTTGTTCATAAACATATTAATGACACAAGTGTCATTACACTGTATTCAGCACAAACTAGGCTACCATAATATGTGAGGAACATGTGTGTACATGTTTGTGTTTTTGAAGGAATAACGTTTATGCGTGGTTACTGAAAAAACAAAAAACTTAAGTCACTGATATAAGGCCAATAAAAGTATATTAAATCTGTGTTCACAAGACTTTTGGGTATTGAAGGTTGTAGACTAGAGTTTTTGCTTCAAAATTATGTAAAAATTATGCTGACTACTCTTTCATTTATAACAATATACTGATTTAGTTTTTGTAAGACACTTTTTGCCAAGAAACACGGTATGCGAGGAGGCGTGAATCTCCATGAATAATGGCTCATTCTCACCTGTGAAGACAAAAGAATTGAATAGTAATGACCTGAAAAGACTTGCATATTAATGAGGCATTTCAGTCAGGTAGGCTGTGAAAAAAAACTTCTGTGATGTCTCAAGCTCATCATGGTATATGAAACATACAGAAAAATTTTATTACAATATAAAATAATGGTTTTATATTATACTTTAAAATATAATGTATTTCTGTGATGCAAAAAGTCTGAATATAGGCTTTTAGTTTAAAAGCATGCACATTTGGAGAAATACAGGATTCTCATATGTTTATGTCAATTTTCTATACAGAGGAGTTATTTTTTTATTTAATATTCATTGTTATCTCTATGAGCGCTGGTGTTTGCAATTCATACTGCAGCCGGAGGGCGCTCTGTGCATTTTAGTCCACAAATTCACCTAAGAAGAAGACGATATTCCATGAATGGTGTTTACCAATTCATACTACAGCCGGAGGGCGCTAAAGAAACAAAAACTCACTTAAAACTTATCAATAGAAGAAAACAAACAGGAATTTACTGAATGTCTTCCAGAGATCGCTAACCATGGCTTTTTCATCCAGATAAACAATTTTCAAGGCAATAAATACACGATTGAGATGATGAATGCATGTGTTGTCTCTGAATTTGCCTGTGAATAGCGCTGGCTCCGTGGGCGTGGCCGCATTAGTGGGTAATGAGCTGAATCACGGACTTCTGACATGGCTCTCTTTTCATACAGATTACATAAACACAGAATGTTTGTTTTCGATTTGACTTGCACGATTTAAAACCTGACATTTCAACGTTTTGTTAGACATAAGTATGAATTTTTTGTGATTAGTATTCACTAAGTTACACTTCATTTTCTGAGAACTATTAGATTGGACTTCGTTCAGAGGGAGATGAGAGATCACGCATCATGTTAGTTTTCTTTATTTTACAAAAAGCACAACATTTTGTTTTTACTCTGAGTGTATACAAATAAAAGGAGATATTCTATAGTTCCAATTGATGTATTACTTATGTCTCTATGACAAAAAATGACAGAGTATTTTAAGTCTGTTTTGCTGCAATGTGAAAAAAAACCTGCAAAACGCGCCGGCGCGTTTTTAGACCTCAGAGTGTTAAACAGCCTGGAGTCGTTTAGATTCTTTTTCTTTTTCTTTTTTTATGGATGGATGCATTTTTTTTTCAGAATTTGGATTACCATTCACAACCATTATAAACATTAAGGGACTAAGGATATTTTTAAATATATCTCTGATTGTGTTCGTCTGAAAGAAGATAGTCATATACACCTAGGATGGCTTGAGGGTGAGTAAATCATGGGATAATTTTCATTTTTGGGTGAACTATCCCTTTAAGCCTAGTAGTGAATGTTTTATGAGCAGTAGGATAATCATATTCATCCACACAGTCAAGCAGAGCCGAAGCACAACAAAAACAATGTTCTTCTGCAAAATGCATACAGTTTGGTTTTTTTTAACCGCTAAAGTGCCAAAAGTTACACAGTGTACCTTTAAATAGTTAAGAAGCAATTAAAAAAAATACCAATATGATTGACCAGATGATTGGTCAATCCAGTGCTAAAATACACAATGTTCTGATGCGAATAAAGTCACCCTATAGCAAGTCCATCACAATATACGACCTTACTGATGAAATTTTAAACTGGAGTCAGTGTTATTTTAGCATCTAATGTAAATTTTATTAATAATTTTATTTAACTATAATAACTCTGACTGGAATAATATCTACATAAAAGAACAGACGAACACGGATCATGGAAACACCCTCTAAAACCAGACTCCATCTCCACTGCATGAACGTTTCTGCTCACGTTTGTCATTTTAACCAAATGTACATTGTATTCCTAGTGCACTGAACAGCTTCCTTCATTCTCAAATGCTTCTGCGTGTTCGACCCTTTTCCCACATCAAATAAGGAGGAAGAACATCCAGATGCATCAGGAAAACTGCAGCCAACATGTTCTGATTCATCGAAGGATTTACACAACTGATGAGATACTGTTTGAGAAACACTGACCAACTAGTTAGGCTAGATGAAACAATCCCACAGATGCACACTGAAGGAGGGACCTGAGCCACATCTACAGACCATAAAATCACAGACACTCTTTTAATGCCAGAAGTGAAGCAACCACACAGAACACAGAACAAAAATGCATCATGATTTTTCCATATTTTCATTTTGCATATCATCTCATGGATATTTAAAACAAACAAAATCTTTCAGCATTCCAGATAAACGTTTGAGGATAAAAGTAGCATGAAACTTAGATGACATCACATACGTGAGACATGCTAACATTAGCCTCTGTCACTGCTCAATTATGGCAGCCATTACAGTGGCACATCTTCCAGCGGCACACTTGACAATATCCAAACAAGTCAGCCGTTTTAATTAAAAGTTCTCCGTTTCAGCGTGCACCTCACCTGTCGTGTTAATTACACACAGTGCTGCTGTTCTTCTGCCTTTATTTTCAGATGGCTAATTACACTTTTTTGAGTCTCTTCACCTTCACTGCTATGAGCAGGTGCGACGAGAAAACAAGGTGTGCTGTTCCCACCCCTGCACGGAGAATCACGGGGATTCGTTAAGGACAAGACCACTCGTTAACACACCGGGAAATGTTACTGCTCAGAGGCTGGTCTTTCAGAGCCGTAGAGAGACGTAATGGAGTTCTCAGTTACACCTCATTTAGGTACCAACTTTGTCTCAGATGTTTCTCGTAAAAACATGCACTGACAATCATTAAGTTTCATTAAGGGAAAGAATTAATTCAATGACATTTCATTGCTCCAAAGCTGTTCTTTCATAACTTATGAGACTTAAATGAGACGTAACTGAGAATCATTGTAAGTATTTAACTTCGTCTCAGATGTTTCTCCTAAAACTTTTCACAGACAATCATGAAGCTTTATTAAAGGAAAGAGTTAATTCAATAAATTGTTTTTGCTCAGAATTTGCTCTTTCATAACTTATGAGACTTAAATGAGATTAACTGAGAATCATTGTAAGTATTTAACTTCGTCTCAGATGTTTCTCCTAAAGCTTTTCACAGACAATCATGAAGCTTTATTAAGGGAAAGAGTTAATTCAATAAATTGTTTTTGCTCAGAAGTTGCTCTTTCATAACTTATGAGACATAAATGAGACTTAACTGAGAATCATAAGTATTTAAGTTTGTCACAGCAGGTTTTTTACGAGAAGCATTTGAGACAATCAGTAAAGGAAAGAGTTAATTCAATAAAATGTTATTGCTCAGAAGTTGCTCTCTCATAACTTATGAGACTTGAATGAGACATAACTGAGAATAACTAAGTATTTAATTTAGTCTCAGATGTTTCTCCTAAAAACTTTTCACTGACAATTATGAATCTTCATTAAGGGAAAGAGTTAATAAAATATTGCTGCTCAGAAGTTGCGCTTTCATAACTTATGAGACATAAATGAGACTTAACTGAGAATCATTGTATTTAACTTCGTCTCAGAGGTTTCTCCTAAAAACTTTTCACTTACAATTACGAAGTTCATTAAGTAAAAGTGTTAACTCAATAACACTTCATTGCTCAGAAGTTGCTCTTTCAAAACTTATGAGACTTAAATGAGATTACCTGAGAATCATTGTAAGTATTTAATTTCATCTCAGATGTTTCTCCTAAAACTTTTCACAGAAAATCATGAAGCTTTATTAAAGGAAAGAGTTCATTCAATAAATAGTTTTTGCTCAGAAGTTGCTCTTTCATAACTTATGAGATTTGAATGAGAAGTAACTGAGAATCATCATATTTAACTTCGTCTCAGAGGTTTCACCTAAAAACTTTTCATTTACAATCATGAAGCTTCACTAAGGGAAAGAGTTCATAAAATATTGTTGCTCAGAAGTTGTGCTTTCATAACTTATGAGACATAAATGAGACTTAACTGAGAATCATAAGTATTTAAGTTTGTCACAGCATGTTTTTTAGGAGAAGCATTTGAGACAATCAGTAAAGGAAAGAGTTAATTCAATAAAATGTTACTGCTCAGAAGTTGCTCTCTCATAACTTATGAGACTTGAATGAGACGTAACTGAGAATAACTAAGTATTTAATTTAGTCTCAGATGTTTCTCCTAAAAACTTTTCACTGACAATTATGAATCTTCATTAAGGGAAAGAGTTAATAAAATATTGTTGCTCAGAAGTTGCGCTTTCATAACTTATGGGACATAAATGAGACTTAACTGAGAATCATAAGTATTTAAGTTTGTCACAGCAGGTTTTTTTAGGATAAGCATTTGAGACAATCAGTAACTTTTCATTTACAATTATGAAGTACATTAAGTAAAAGTTTTAACTCAATAACACTTCATTGCTCCGAAGTTGCTCTTTCATAACTTATGAGAGTTGAATGAGAAATATTTGAGAATCAAATTAAGTATTTAACTTTGTCTCTGATATTTCTCCTTAAGTAAGAGAATAAAAACAAACACAAATGAGTCAAAAAGCTATAAAAAGAATGAGTGGAGCAGCTCAGATAATTTGATGAAAAATGTTTTTGAGATCTCTGACTTTGGATTGCAAATCTGAGCACAGTTTGAGACATGGCTGAGATCTCTTCTGAAACTCTAGAGACAGCACATGTGAGATTACTGGGGTCTTTTTCTCAGGACAAACATCTTGAGATTTCAGAAGAAGTCTCCATTTGTTCTCACTGTTGTATAGGAGAAACATTTGAGACATAAAAGCAATCAAATTTGTCTTTTTTCTTTCGTGTGACTTAGCATGGGAGTGACTCTCGATGAGTTAACAGTGCGTTTCAACAGCGCAGTCATCATGGGAACATTCAGGAACCTGTTTGAAAAGGGCATGGCGATTTTCCAAAGGTCATTGTGAAAGGCAGAGACTGATGGGTGTTTCCCATGAATCGTCATTACCCACAACGCACTTTGGTCCCATTGTTGTTTCATGAGGGTGTTGAATCACTCGTGGACAGTAGCGTCTTTAGTCGGTACACTTTCTCAGGCCATGTTTTTAAGTCATTCATTACAACTCCGGACAGGACGGGATCAGAAATGACAGTCCCGTTCAGGCTCTGCAAAGCGTCTTTGTGCAATACAAATAAAACAATAACATTCAATTACATGGATCTGAACGGATTGAACTGGATCGCTGGACCGCCTTAACCAAACCCGACAGATGGAAAGCGGACTATATTACCCATCACAGGACCAAACTGCACCAGATTAGATCAACCTGGACTCGACTACCTGAACTAAACAAGACTCCATAAATAGATAAACCACAACGACCAAATCTAACATTAACTGAAGGTGAAAAGCAGCCTCCGTTCCACTCAGGAGACCAGCACACAAAAACAGGAAGTAGCTCCGCCTGCACTTCCTTACAGACATCAGCGTCTCTGTCCAAAACAACACGAGCGCTGCTCACTCGGCCTTCAAAATCAACCTGTTTATCAGACGCTTGGCATGAACATCCGTTTTTATCTCCTTTAATTGTACTTATTTTTTCCTGTTGATGGGTTTTTCACTTGTGCAGACTTCAGCAGGGTTGCTCTGGGAAAATAAAACATCAAAATACTTTGCAAAATAAACACAAAATTTAAAAATTTAAAAACAGCAAAAAAAAAAAAAAAATGTTTTCCTTTAAAGGATACATGTAAATATCCTTAAAACAAGATACAAGTATTTCAGCCACAAAAAAATAGTATAAGATGGTATTTAGAAAATGTTATGTATATTAGATATATAAAAAATTTAAAAAAGAAAAAAATTGCAAAAAGAATAAGAAAAATAAACTTAATTCAATCTGACAAGATTTACCATAAAAATAGTAAATATTAAATATAATAAATAATAAAAAAATGGAAAATTTACCTTATTTAAGGATGTTAAATAATAATAATCATAAAATAATGAATAGTAAATTAACCTTGTTTAAGGATGTTAAATAATAATAAATAATAATAAATAGTAAATCCACCTTATTTAAGGATGTAAAAAATAGTAAACAATGAAAAATAATGAATAATAAATCCACCTTAAGGACATAGAATAATAATAAATAATGATTAAAACATAGTGAATAGTAAATCTACATTAAGGATGTTAAATAATAAATAATAATAAATATAATAAATACCTTGTTTAAGGACATTAAATAATAAGAAATAATGATAAAAAGCAGTAAATCTACCAGGTTTAAGGATGTTTAATTGAAAAAGACAAAAGTACTGATTATTTAAATGCATATAATATTTATTATTTAGAAATAATTGTTTTTAAATGGAATTTATAATCAGCATGAAACTTATGCAATGCAAAAAAATGAATATAGGGCAGAATTTGACTTTATACTTGATTGGATCATAAAAAATTGACCAACTAAAATGGATGTGGGCGAAAAATACTAGAGGGGTTGATGACATCAGATGGAAAGGAGGCGGAGCCTGTTATTACATGTGATGAAAGACAGTTTTCCTCCCTAATAACGTACTGATGATCATTCACAGTAAGAACAGGCATTAAGAGTCAGTTTTGATTTCACGACCCGGCCGCACCACAGGCTCCCTACATGACATAAGCACTAATCAACATGCAGCCAATGTTGCGTCTGCACCCTTCTCCAACAGTTCAAGCACAAATAGGTTTAAGAGCCCCATTTCCAGGTCAAACAAACAGCGTGTGAGAGCCCAGACCAGCCTTATCAAAGCAGCGCAGAGATAAAAAGAAGAAACATATTCACAAACACACACACGCAGACATTTAATCACAAAGGAAGTGGGCTACAGGACAAAACAATGTCAACAGAAAGAGAATCCAGCCAAAGGCATGGTGGGAAACAAACTCTGCTGACGTAACTTTGGAGGACAAGACCAGCTCGACCGGCTGATTTTTTGGGGGGGACGAGACGCAAACGAGTTAAAAACAAGAGGAGCTATTGTGCCGTTCAGAGGCTGATCGGGGACGATCTGTCATGATTATGACGCTCAAATAATTCACTTTTATTAAGGTTCTTTAAGTGCAATATTCGGCCTGGAATTGATTTTTACAGGTTTAATTTTAAATTTATGGAGGCTTTCTCTTTCAAATAAAAGCTATGGGTCAGTGCGGCGTCTGCAGAATACAAAGAAATCTATCAAAAATATTATCATCAAATGAAATATAACATTATACTACTGAAAATATGGAAAAATGTCTCTTCTGCTCACCAGGGCTGCATTTATTGGGTCAAAAATACAGTAAAAATAGTGAAATATTATTACTATTTAAAACAATTTGTTTTCTATGTGAATATATAGTAAAGTGTAATTTATATCCTTTGATCAAAGCTGAATTTTCAGCATCATTACTCCAGCCTTCAGTGTCACATGATCCTTCAGAAATCATTCTAATATGATGATTTGATGATCAAGTTCATATTTTTGTGGAAACTATGATGCATTGCCATTTAAACATTGGGGTGAGTAAGGAAAAAAGCTGAAAATACTTTTATTCATCAAGAACACATTAAATTGATCAAAATGGACACTAAAGATATTTATGTAAAGATTATATTTCAAATAAATGCTGTTCTTTTGAACTTTCTATTCATCAAAAAGCATCTTAAAAATAAATTGTATCACAGTTTCCACAGTTTTAAGCACCAAAAACTATTTCCAACACTGATAATAATAATTGAGCACCAATATTAAAATCATCTGACACTGTAGAATGGAGTAATGATGCTGAAAATTCAGCATTTATCACAGGATATAAATTACAATTTAACATATATTCACAAAGAAAACAGATATTTTACATTGTAATAATATTTCACAATTTTTACTGTATTTTTCACCCAGCCTCGGTAAGCAGAAGAGACTACTTTCTAAAACATAAAAAAAAAATTCCAAACATTTGACCGGTAGTTCCCCATTTTAAATATCTGGGGCATATTTAGCACTTTCGATGCCATTTTTGTCTTTTATACTTTCAGCAAGAGTGAATTTGGGACAGATGGTATTAAATGCAGTCAGAGGCCAGAAAATCAGAGCAGATGAACAAAAGGAGCAGGAACTGGAGATCCTCTTGATCAAGGAGGGACCGAGTTTCTATATAAAGTAGAGATGCTTGACCTCGCATGTTTAGTCTCTGTATGTATTGACATCAGTACGGCACAAGAGGAAGGTCATCTAGGGACTCGAACACAACATTCACACACTGCTCTGACTGCACAAACAGTGCTGTTCTGTGGGCTGTGGTGAACTCAACTATCTGTGAGACAGTGAAAGTTAAGACAGATTTTGATGTAACATTTTTTGGCATCTTTTCTCCAACAGCTCTGCTTGATGACTCTAGACATCCAATAATAAAGAGGAAGCATTCTCAGCACTTCAGCGATGATAAATTCAAGAGGCCGAAATGATAAAAGTCGAGGGTGTCTCATATTTTCACGTTCATTCAAAGAAAAAAAAATTATATAATTATTTTTAAGGATCATTATATGAATATGAGCATTAAAAATATATAATCATACATTCACTGTAAAAAATGCTGGGATAAAAACAACCCAAGTTGGGTTGAAAATGGACAAACCCAGCGATTGGGTTGTTTTAACCCAGCAGTTGGGTTAAATGTAGTTTTATTTAACCCAACTATTGTTTAAAAATGACTATATGTCTGGCTTAAAATGAACCCAAAATATGTTGGAAATTAAAAATCAGACACATAATTAGGCAACAGTAATAATCAAAAGATGAACATTTATTAATAAGCAATTTAATAAATGTTTATTGTTTAATTATTATTCATTAAACATATTAATAAATGTTCATTTCCAACATATTTTGGGTTCATTTTAAGCAAGAAATACAGTAATTTCTAAACAATAGTTGAGTTAAATGAAACTACCCAGCAGGTTGAGCAAACATTTAACCCATTCGCTGGACTAAAACAACCCAATCGCTGGGTTAAAACAACCCTTTCACTGGGTTTGTCCATTTTCAACCCAATTTGCATTTTTTACAGTGTAGATTATATAACAATTAAAAATAATTCTTTATATAATAATTAAATACATTATATATTATATATATAAATATAATTATATATTATTAATGCTCATATTCATGTAATGAGCACACACACAAATATATTTTCATTTAATTGTTTATATATAAAATATATTTAATTTACTTATTGAATAATTTTAAGGATCATTATATGAATATGAGCATTAAAGGTATATAATTATAGGTATATTACATAATAACAATTATTTTAAATAATTACATACATCACATATATATAATATATATTATTAAATATTTATATATTTTAACGC
This sequence comes from Megalobrama amblycephala, assembly GCF_018812025.1. NCBI lineage: Eukaryota > Metazoa > Chordata > Actinopteri > Cypriniformes > Xenocyprididae > Megalobrama > Megalobrama amblycephala. The sequence goes on from NC_063061.1 coordinate 38,486,605, forward strand.
TCATATTCATGTAATGAGCACACACACAAATACTTTATATATATTTTATTTATTAATTTTTAAGGTTCATTTTATAGATATGAGCATTAAAATTATAATTATATGTATTTTACTCAATAACAGTTAATAACAATTATTTATAATAATTATTACACACACACACACAAGTCTTCAGAAGTCACATGATGCTGTGAGTGAAGACCAGGCCCAAATTTAAGTCACCATTCACTGAAAATCATCTCCTCCATTCATAAACACACTGACAATCACCGACGTCAAACCTGTTGGAACATTTATTGCACGACTTCAGGACACTTGAAATAATAGTCATACGGAGCACTTCTGCAGCGCTGAAAAGTGTAGCACTGGGAAAAGCGATGTTTTAAACGGATAAAAAGTTCCTAGAGTAACATTTTTAGAGTAAAATTTGCAGAAAATAACCTCACCAAGTCAGAAGCCTATTATAAGCAGGCTCATTATTAGCATTAGATAGCACTAATATTGCTATTACAAGCTAAAACGCTCATTAATTCCTAATCTCAAGCACAATTAAAGGGTTTGATATTCCTCCGCATCTCTCCCCCTCGCCGCCTCGGCTCCTTTTCTGCCGTGGTTCTGCTCGCTAAGAGAAAGACAAAGACGCTCTGAGAGGTGCTGGATTGTGGGAGGAGAAATCTTCTTCTCTCTCTTCATCTCTGCGCTTAATGCAATCGCCGGCGTCTGATTGACAAGCAGAACCAAAACAGAGCGATGCAAATAGCAGCACGGCTTTGCGCCCGGCACTTTTTTCGGCGCGTTATTAAAATAACCCCACTTTTCAACGTGGCTTAATAAGCTACGCCTGTTACCAGAACAAACGCACGGGCCTATCTGCCGCTAGCCGAATCCTCTCAAAAAGCGCCAGAGACTGGCACGAGCTTCGAAACGGATAGATAATACATAAATTTAGCGCCGTGCCCACACGTTCTCATGATCCGCGCGTGTTATTTATTTAATATGCCTTCTTTTTTTCTCAACGATTCACACTTTATGAAACATTTCCTAGCGATTGGAAGCCAAGTTGCATGGCAACAGACTAGCTGTAGTTTGGAGACCCCCCTCCATCCTCCTGCCCGACTTTCCAACAGCGTAAAACTGCGGCACAATCCAGGCGAAAGCGCAGGAACCGAGGGGCAAAGGAAGGGGGAAGGGGGCGGCATGCAAATTATCGAACCCTAAACAACACTCAAGTCTGAAGAAAACAATAGCAGCCATTGAAAACATGAAGACACCGACTGCACTGACAAACGCTCTCTCAGCCCTCCATCTGTGCATTCAGATCACCACATACATGCACTTTCTTTTTCTTTTTCTTTCTTTTGCATGCGTGCAGTAAAAGCGTGCACAGGAATGAGCAGTGGATTCCATATGTTGCGCTGGTTTCCTTCCTGAATCCACCTCCAGGGTCAAGGTCATTTATTTTTTGTCGCTTCTAATTATTTATTTATTCGCTCTTTTTTTTTCCCCCCCTGCAGGAAACATTCATCAGACGCGGAATTAAAATCAGCTCTCCAGATTTCTTGCAAACGACATTACAACCTGCAACGTAATAAAATGTCAGGTTTTATAAAACGCACACTTTAACAACACAAATGTCTGGTGCGGCGTCCGTACGGCACGAATTATGCATGAGTGTGTTTGTGCATCTGCCACAATCAAACTCGCATCGCAGGAACTGCACGTGAACTGTGACACAAACACACACCTGAAGAAGTTTGCCAGGTCACAAATATCTCTCCCCACACACACACACTTTAAAGCAAGCTTATAATAACTCTGTGACAGCGACAGAGGGCCGTTACACACACACACACACACAAAAAAAAACATGCTTCGGTTTCATTTGACATACTTGAGCCCGAGAAATGTCCACTTCCCAGAGACGTCGGTCCATTCTTCCCGCTGCTGACAGGAGGGGAAAACATCTACAAAACAATCATGACAACACATTAAAAACTTGCCCTGAATCAAAGAATATAAAAAAAAGCATTTATGCTATTCCCTGCATTATTATAATTCAATCTGATCACAATGCATGCATCATCTTACTGTTAATTTGATTAATAATGCGAAACCAAGCCAAATTTCACATAATCAGAATGTCCTGAGCACATAAACTAGCCAATGGTGTCGGCAGATGGAATATTTTTGGAACTGTGGCTTCATAAAAACACATTTCCTGAGTGAAAACTTCCCAAAAGCATTTCTCACAGGATGCACATTTAGCTGGTTTTTCACTTTTGACACTGAACGCATCATCAGTCCACTGAATCTACTCTAATCTCACGTCCCTTGTCAAAAAATCATCCAGGAATGCTCATGGAATTATTTGGAAGCAATCCTAATGGGATCAAACTTGGATTTTTTTTCTTTGTCTTGAGAATTTCATTCAGCAGAACTGTATTTGATCCCATTAGGACTGAATCCAGAATATAATCAGGAGAAATTCCATTAGAATTCCTTGAGGATTTTTTTTTTTAAAGGGTCAACACAACATTCAAATGACTCTATATTAAAGAGAGAAATAAAAACACAAGAAAAGACTGAATAAAGTGGGATATACTACCATTGATGTGGGGAACATTTTCAAATCGCTGTTTCGCATCTATAAGACAACAGAATTACTAATGCAACATCACATCTATCAAATCCACACAAGCTTTTGCAACTTTCTTTCAGATTTCAAATGCATTTTACGCGGCACACTCAGTGCGCAAAAGTCATCTTAAAGCGCACAGAAACACAATGAAATGTGACAAAACCAAACAAAGTGTGATCATTGACCTCCAGCATGGAGAAACGCACTTACCGCGCTGAAATCCAGTAAATCGCTCAGTTCTTTATCCGTCCCTAACGCGGCCATTCTCTGATGATGATGATGGTGATGATGATGGTGATGATGCATTTTTAGAAATATCACATAAACCTAAAAACATGGAAACAGATCGCAATGAGAAAACACCCGATCAGGAGGAGCGTGTCTGATCTTCAGAAACACACACACACACGCACGCACGCGCTCGCGCTCTCTCACACACACACGCGCGCAAACACACGGACCCACGGCACGATCGAGCCCCAAAAAATCCACTCCGCGTGAAAAAGAGTCTGTGGATCAGAGGAACATTCTGCCACAAGGTGAAGCGGACGCGCAGGTGTCCGGTAGCGCGATGCGAACAAAGTCTCTCCAAGTGTCCCTCCGGCAACAATCCGAATCAATAACTGAGTGAGAATGTGGATTAAATAAACACTCAGATGTGTTTGAGATGTGTTTCGCGCTGCTCGTGGAGTGTTTTATTGACAGGACGGTGAGGAAGCTCGTGTTCGCTCGGCGGAGAGCGGCGCGCGCCGGATCAGTGTGCGCGTACAGCCACCTACTGCAGGAGCGCTTCATACAGACATACACACTCTGGAATACCGCGCGGAAAATCGCAACTTTCACTGCCACGACCTCATATTAAACGCTTCACACTCTGTTCGAGTGCGTGAAGGCGGCTTTGGTTCTGCTTTTAATAATTATTTCATATTTGTGCGCGTGTCCGAGAGCACGAACGACGGCTGAAAGCAGCCCGGAGTCAACTTTGGGTCACTTTAATTTTTTTATAGAGAAAAACTTTTTTTTTTATGTGAATCTGTGGATGTTTAAATTGATTATGATGACGATAAACAAATAGTTCAAGACAACATTTATAAATTTGATTTAAAAAAAAAAAAAAAAAGAATAATACAATACGTAATTTAAGTACTAATACAACATCAAATCCTTTCAGATTTTTAAAAGCAAATATAAATACATAATCAAATAAAATTTGACAATTTAAGCCCGTTTATACCAACTAAAAAGACAACTATAATACCTATATTGGCCTCCATACAAACACACGATATCATTCTTTTGCCGCACAATCCTGAGGGAGCGCGTTCCGGCGGGAAAGTGATGACGCGTTTTAACGGTCATCAATATCGTAAATCCTGCAAAGTTTTTTATATTTCTTTTTTTTTTTTTTTTAAATGTATGTACATTTATAACATTGTACACTGTATTATATTACATTTGCATCAAATTACAAAAAAAAAAAACTAGTTAGAGCTGCTGTAAGGGTGTTTCTAATACAGCAGCTATAAAATATATGATGACTTCCGCTTCTGAGAAACCTGAAAATGTGAAAAGGGTCTATTATATAGTTCCTCTTTGTCGTTATCGTATAGTTGCGGTGTGGACTCTGCTATCTTTTACATATATAACGATTTTTAGAACTATATAGTTATTGTGGTGTGAACAGGCCTTAAAGGGATTTTTAAAAGCAAATATAAATACATAATCAAATAAAATTTGACCATTTAAGGCCGTTTACACCAACTAAAAAGATTAGCCTCCACACAAACACACGATATTGCTCTTTTGTCGTCTGTCGCTTTAAATGCTCGCGCCTTTTAAAGCAGAATGGATTCTGTTTGGCTGTCGATGTTTTTATCGTTCATCAGTTAAAACAATCGTTTTGAAATCAATAGTTGGAACATTATCGAGTCCAACCTTTAGTTTAATCGTTTGTTTTACTCGCGTTTTCACAGTTGAAATCCAGTCATACAGCAGGCTCTTTTGCTGCTCAGTCTTGAGGGAGCGCGTTCTGGCGGGAAAGTGATGACGCGTTTTAACGGTCATCAATATTGTAAATCCTGCAAAGTTTTTTATACTTTCATTTTTTTAAAATGTATGTACATTTATAACACTGTACATTGTATTAGGCCTATATTACCTTTGCATCAAATTACAAAAAACTAGTTAGAGCTGCTGTGAGGGTGTGTCTAATACAGCTGCTATGGCTATCGGTTATCGATTGCTCTCTTTTTTTCCCCCTTTTTTTTTTGAAAATTGTGAAAACACAATCGTGGAGTTTTTCTTTTGCTATTTGTGCAAATGGAAACAAAAAATATATATATTTAATGAAGTCTTTCATTCACCGCTATAAAAGTTATCTAACTATGACGACTTCCGCTTCTGAGAAACCCGGAAATGTGAAAAAATAGTCTATTATATAGTTCCTCTGTGTCGTTATCGTTATAGTTGCATGCGGTGTGGACTCTGCTAATCTTTTACATTTAGAATGATTTTTAGAACTATATAGTTATCATACTTGGTGTGAACAGGCCTTAAAGGGATAGTTCACCCAAAATTTAAAATTCTGTCATCATTTACTCACTCTCAAATTGTTCCAAATCTGAACTTTTCTTTGTTTTGCTGAACACAAAAGAAGATATTATGAACAATGTTTGTAACCAAACAGTTGAAGAGTCCCATTGACCTGTGAAAAAAAAAAAAAAAATACTATGGAAGTCAATGGTGCCCCAACTTGAGGGCGAGTAATTGACAGGATTTTCATTTTTGGGTGAACTACCCCTTTAAGATTCAGCCCCTCGTGCATATCTGTCTGTAACCCCTTCAAACTAGAGTAACAATTGCAAACTAGTAAAATGTGTTTGCTAATATGACTTTAGCTGACTGAAACAATGGAGCCCTTGGCTGATATTTTCTCCTCAAACGCTTCATGCCAACAAAAAAAAAAAAACACTGCCGCACTTTCCCAAACACCTGTAGTGCTGCAACAGACTGTTTTGCATGAGAGGAGAAGAATGGAGAGTTTATTCCCAATGATTGCACTTCAGACACAATGCATATTCATCTGTAATGTTTAATGTTTGTCAATGTGGCTCCGAGTTGATAAGGTTAAAAGGTGGGTTCATTTTTAAAAGAAACTGATGATAAATATCACTGTGATCAGAGTCTGTAGCTCGCAGTATTGATCCATCATCAGTTTAATTCATTAATTAAAGTCATCTGAGTTTTAAATGCATCACTGTGGCTTTCATAACAAGTATTTAATATGGTCGTATTGGTGGATCACACACACGGGCCTAATGAAAACCTGCAGAAGCGTCTCTTTAAGAGGTCTGATGTGTCACTGGAGTCCATTATTTCACACACCTGCACCGAAACCTTCCCTGTTAACCCACAGATCAGATGAAATATCAGTAAGTATATGCATTAAAAACATGAAGATGTGAATTGTTAGTTAGAATAGTTACATGAGCTGTAGTCGTACCGGTCACATCTGACAGACCGTCGCTCATTCAGTCAAGTCTCGAGGAATGAAGTTTCCAGGCCAATCCTGCATCAGTCAAAAGGAAATTTGGAAGCTGACATCATGTTTACAAACATATTTAAAAGACTAAGAGCACAGATCACCTATTAAACAGAAATGACATCACTTCCTGTTTGGCTGCAGCGCCTCCTGGTGGATTTGAAGATCCTTAAGATATAGGCAAAGACTCACTATGTAAAAAGTGTCACAGCATCTTCACGCCCAATTTGTTTATTGTATTAATGCTGAAAATTGTTTGGCAATTTTTGTGCAGCAAAATCTGAACAATATTTGACGCACATTTGTAGCAGGTGGGCAGACAAATATCTGACAAGCCAATATTTATACACTAATATGAGAACATTTGAGTGTGACTGAACAAATCAAAAATGAACAAATATAATTCAAAAGTTAATAGCAGGGGAAAAAATAATGAAAATTGATCCTTTTGGGGCGCTGATGAGTAAGGTTAGTCTGGTTAGCTGGTTCAGCAGTTGTACCCTATTGGCAGATGTTGTAACTACATCGTTATTGGGCGATCGTTATTAAAAAAAAGCTACATATTTGGACTGATATGAAATTATATATTATATTTTATGAAAATAAGAATATTTAAGATATAAGAATATTTCATTATATTATAGTATATGTTTTACCAGAGTCTAATTTTTAGAGGTTCTTAAAATTATTAAATTAATTGCTACCCCCCCCCCCCCATTTGTTTCATAAGTGTGACTGAAAAAATTAAAAAGTGAAAATAGTGCTGTTAAAGATTAATCACGATAAATCGAATCCAAAATAAAAGTTTGTTTACATATAGGCCTAATATATGTGTGTACAGTGTATATTTATTATGTATATATAAATACACACATACAAGTATTTAAGAAATATTTACATTTATACATCTATATATATACATATATAAATATATTTTTGTTAAATATATACTTGCACGTGCATATATGTGTTATACGTACATAAATATACACAGTACACACACATATTATGTAAACAAACTTTTATTTTGGATGCTATTAATCGCAATTATATAATAGCACTAATTATATAATAAAAATGTAAAATAGTATAACCAGAATTTCAGAGGCAGATCCTTAACTAACTAACTATAATTTTATAATTAATAACTTTTTGCCACACCTGCCAATGGCCAATGAAAATGTACAGGCCAGTGAGTGATTTTTCTTTGTCTTTTGTTGTTTGAATCAAATTAAAAACACAGACAGCAGCAGGAATATTAGGCTGCTGTCACTTTAAGAGCTGCACAGATCCAATATACTGACACACATGCGTTTTCTTTCTCAACTGAATATATTGACGAGGATCCTTGCCAAAATAGGAATTTTGACATAATTTTGTTTGAATATGTCTGTTCAAGTGCAAGACGGCGTGAAAGAGAGCTCAGTTCAGTATTCGAGTATTTCTGGAATTAATAGAGTTCCCTTACATGTTTTCTTGCACTTTCGTGATGATGCAGCACTGACCTGTCATCTGTCCTGACCGTCATTCATGTTCATGTTCTCACAATATCTGCATTGTTAGAATTCATCAAAATGTTACTGGCCAACTAGCAATTGACACCATTTCATATACTCACCAACATTGATTTTTACTCGCATTTGGTGCTTTGCAAGTGGGCCATATACCTTTTTACAGTAATTTGTTAGACTTGTAAAAGCATGATTTTTTTAGTTATTCAGAGGCATGTAAACGACAGTATTCAGAGCAAGTTAATCAGACTGCAGCATTAATAACCAAACCATAAGAAGAGTATAAGCAACATAACCTCAGCCTGATCACATGGAACAGGCTGCAGCTGTGGAAACAGAGCGCTGTGTGGAAACCGATTGTGAAACTTCACAAAGATTCCTCCCTGATCATGCAAAAATACCGCAGTAATCAATACCGGCAACGGTCTGGGGTTACGAGCTGATTCTCGTGAGTTTAGAGAATTTAGCCAGTTCTGTATGTAAATTCAGCTCAAAATCTCAACTGTTCATTGATTTTTTTTTTTCAGCTCTGTGCACTTAAATCTAAAACATACCAGGTGTGTTTAAGTCCCCTGATCCAAAGGGGATCTGTTACACGATAAATGCAAGTAATACCTTATAATAATGCACAGCGTTTATTTTATTTGGTCCTTCTTTCTCTGTATTCTCCAGATTTTCGGTTGTATTTTCATTTATTTACTATTTATCTACTTTATTTTGGGCAATTGCGTGTTGTAATGTGTTAACAAAAATAATTTTAAAAAATAAACATTAAAAAAAAAAATCATACACAGTGAAGACAGCACAATCTACACTCTTAAAAATGCTGGGTTAAAAACAACCCAAGTTGGGTTGAAAATAGACAAACCCAGCAAATGAGTTGTTTTAACCAAGCAATTGGGATGTATTAACCCAGTGATTGGGTTATATTAGCCCAGCAATTAGTTTGTTTTGACACATCGATTGGGTTGTTTTACCCCAGCGATTGGGTTGTTTTTAAACCAACGATTGGGTTGTTTTTAATCCAGTGATTGGGTTGTATTAACCCAGCGATTGGATTGTTTTAACCCAGCGATTGGGTTATATTAGCCCAGCGATTAGTTTGTTTTGACCCATCGATTGGGTTGTTTTACCCCAGCGATTGGGTTGTTTTTAATCCAACGATTGGGTTGTATTAACCCAGCGATTGGGTTGTTTTTAACCCAATGATTGTGTTGTATTAACCCAGCAACTGGGTTGTTTTTAACCCAACGATTGGGTTGTATTAACCCAGCGATTGGATTGTTTTAACCCAGCGACTGGTTTGTTTTAACCCAGCGATTGGGTTATATTAGCCCAGCGATAAGTTTGTTTTGACCCATCGATTGGGTTGTTTTACCCCAGCGATTGGGTTGTTTTTAATCCAAGAATTGGGTTGTATTAATCCAGCGATTGGATTGTTTAAACCCAGCGACTGGTTTGTTTTAACCCAGCATTTGGGTTGTTTTTAACCCAACGATTGGGTTGTATTAACCCAACGATTGGGTTGTTTTTAACCCAACGATTGGGTTGTATTAACCCAACGATTGGGTTGTATTAACCCAACGATTGGGTTGTTTTTAACCCAACGATTGGGTTGTTTTTAACCCAACGATTGAGTTGTTTTAACCCAGCAGTTGGGTTGTATTAACCCAGTGGTTGAGTTGTATTAACCCAGCGGTTGGGTCGTTTTAACCCGGCGGTTGAGTTATATTAACCCAACGATTGGGTTGTTTTGACCCAACGATTGGGTTGTTTTAACCCAGCGATTGGGTTAAATGTTTGTCCAACCTGCTGGGTAGTTTTATTTAACTCAACTATTGGTAAAAAAAAAAGACTATATTTCTTGCTTGAAATGAACCCAGAGTATGTTCGAAATGAACATTTATTAATATGTTTAATAAATAATAATTTAACAATAAACATTTATTAAATTGCTTATTAATTAATGTTCACCTTTTGATAATTATTGTTGCCTCTAGTGTCTGATTTTTAATTTCCAACCTATTTTAGGTTCATTTTAAGCCAGACATATAGTCATTTATAAACAATAGCTGGGTTAAATAAAACTACCCAGTGAGAGGAAGATCATCAATGAATAACAGCTTAAATTTATGTCTGTTTCTCAAACAAAACATCATATGCCTTCAGAAGAATACTAATATGATGTCTCGTTTAGAGCCTGAAAGACTAAATTACTAAAAATAACAACATGAGGGTGAATAAACGACAGAATTTGAAGTTCAAAACAAATAAAACAAGTTCCTCTGAAGATTAACGCACAAGTCTGTTTCTGAAGCACACAATGCTAAAATGTCTTAATACGGACACAATGGGATTCACACTAAGCCTTTAAGCCTGCGACTCTCAGTGTCTCAAGACAAGCACAGATTTGAGATTGTACTTTATTATCTGTGCTCGACATGTAGATCTACATATAAAGGTTGTAATGCTGCATGTATCGTGAAGGTCTCTTGCGTTTGTCAGCGATTGTGTGTTAAAGCTCAGACAGCGAACGCAGATTTAATCAAGGATCAAATGGATCTCCTCCTCGGTAGCGTCAGGGCCGGACGGGTCTATCTGGGTCAGTGGAATTACAGCGGGAAGTGTTTGGATATCATACCGCAATTAGTGATTAGATGGGAAGGGATTGAAAACAAACGTCAGAGATCTCTGTAAAGCATTAGCGGTCACATGATGGAGCGACACGAGAGGAGAGAAACCACATTCA
>NC_063061.1:38499543-38519543 GCF_018812025.1 Megalobrama amblycephala
TAAAATTAGATTAAATTAAAAAACAACTTAAAATAAAATAAAATAATAAAATAAAATATTTTGAAAGAAAAGCAAGGATGCATTAAACTGATAAAAAGTGACATTTATAATGTTACAAAAGAAAAAAATGCTGTTCTTTAAAACCTTCTAATATTATATTTAATAATTCCAATTATATGTACACACACACACACACACACATATATATATATATATATATATATATATATATATAAAATACACACTCGTATATTTTTATATACATAGTTTGAACTGATTTGTGTAAATGAATCAAACTTGTCAACTCTATTGCCTTTTTTACTCTAAACCAGAGATGGATTTTAGTAAATAACACATTTAGGACAAAAAAAATGCATTAAAACCACATTAGATAATCACACTGTTGCTCAATTTTATATATCGGCAGCAAATCATCAGAAATGTATGGTGGTTATTGGATGTATTGGCCAGCCCTAATCCCAGCGCAGGTCACACGTCAATCATGATTATCGGGAGCCCGACAGCACAGAGCCGCTCTAGTTCTCCTCACGGGCTCATTTGCATCTCACAGGCCTGAAGCTCATCATAAAGTGCATGTTGAAAGCGGGACCATCGCAGGGCGGCTGTTGAAAGGCGGGTTTGATACAGGAAAAGTGCAGGCTCAGCAGATAGGCCTCTTTTTAAAATAATCTTCCTTTTGGGAGAGCGGCAGAGAGCGGCACACTCCTCTACCCGCAGACCTCGCTTTGGACGCGGAAATAAATGAGTGCTCATGCGGCCACGGCCTCAAAGGCTTGGCTTGATTCTCCCGCGGAAGGCAGGACGACCACAGAGGCCTCTGCCCATGTGTGCGTCTCTCTCTGCCACGGCAGATACAGAAAAAGACTTCACTACCGCAGCGCACAGATAAAAACGCTCTCCGCGCGGCGGTTAGGGAGTGGGAACGGGCATTTGCTTCGGTTCAGATGAAGGTTTATTTACTTTGGAAGGAGAAGAAAGAGGAGAGGGCATCAGAAATTAGGTGCAGGGTTAAAGCAGAAGACATTTTCAGGATGTTGGTTAATCCGTGAAGATCCGCCGCACCACCTACACATCATACATCTGCACGCGTGATGGATTCGCATCGCACAAGAACTTCAATGTGAAGCACTTTTAAAACAAGACTTTCATCTATGCGAATACAGACAGGACTATGTTTATGTATTAACCTTCACATAACAAAACATTAGTGAAAGATGTGGGAATGTTTAATGCAAAGCTTTGTAAAACACAAGAATGTGTGATTTGTTAATTCTCTTGTCGTAAAGGGGAGCTATAACGCCCCTTTCACAAGATGTAATATCAGTCTCTGGTGTCTCCAGAATGTGTGTGTGAAGTTTCAGCTCAAAATCCCCCACAGATCATTTATTATAGCTTGTCAAATTTGCCCCTATTTTGGTTTGAGCAAAAACACTCCATTTTGTGTGTGTCCCTTTAAATGCAAATGAGCTGCTGCTCCCGCCCCCTTTCCAGAAGAGGGCGGAGCTTTAACAGCTCAACAACAACAAAGCTGGAGAATCTCACGCAGACAAAATGACGAAAGTGTTCAGCCTTACATTGTTCAAACCGGAGTCGACACTGATGGAGAGACTCAGGAAGAAGTTACAACTTTTAGAATGAAACTATAATAACCATGACATGTTTACATTGTTTATAACATTTGTTTTATTTAATGGTATTTCACACTATTTCTGAATGTAACAATAAAATGTGACTTATACATCGATGCAACTTATCTGTGTTTTTTCTTTATCTCAACAATGCAGTTTTGACTCAGTGCAACTTATTATCCAGACAATAAGTTAAAACATTTCTGAGCACCACATGACTAGTAGAGCAAACCCTCATATTTCACATCCCCAAACTAACCTTGTCTGCAGGCCTTCTGGTTAAAATGTGGGCTCTCTGAAGAAGGTCAAGTTGCATGTGAGATATTTCACATTAGGGTTGTAACGATATACCGGTGTGACGGTATGGTATCACGGTATGAACACGTACGTACGGTATTGAAAAAAATAAGACGCGGAATCTCACTTGCGCATAGACAGCAACTTTCCACTTCACTACACTCTAAACCTGCTCCTCCCACACACATACAGCAGAGACAATGTCAGAAGTTGCTATCTCTAATCTCTATCCCTCGTTGAAAAATAAGTTACAATTTGCAGTATGGGAAAACAAACGCGGGATTGTCCTCGAGTGTAGATATCCAGTTTGCCAAAAAAATGCGGACGCAAAGTAGGCCTACCTGCAAAAGGAGGAAACACATCGAACTATATTCGAGAACACCATCCGTGTAGATGCGGGTATGTTCCGTTTATAACTTAGGTCGTGTGATGTGCGTGATGGAGAGCTCCCAGAATCCAGTCATGAAAAAGGAAATGTACAGTATAATGCAGCGATGTCAGGTAAAAACGCGCGATTTGATGGACTGATGAATAAAATGAAAGCAGAGCTGTACAATAAATCAAATCGCGACATGGTCTAGGCGGGGTCTTTGAATATTAAAGCGCAAAAAAGACTGCTGTATAAAAATATCTGTTTTGCGTGTCAGCCGGTGTGAATGAGCTGCGCTTTTTTGTGTACTACATACTTGAGTATGGGCGACGCTCTTATTGTTTTTTCAGTGTTTGCCGTCTCGTTATCTGAGGACATGAACACAAACATATCAAAGGTTGATCTGAGATAGCGCTTAATGTGCATTTCATCATTTTATTTGAGAAAAAACATTGTCAAATACACTGAAACTCAAAGCTCTTCACTACATCCCGTCAAAATAAAAGTCCGGTTTTTAACGCGAAGAAATTGACAGAAATATATTATGATTGCAAAGTAGAATGTACTTCTCAAAATAATAATAATAATAATAATAATAATGCAATTTATTTAAATTTTATTTAAGGAATATAATTATTGTCCATGCTTTAATTTAGTAAATCTCTGTTGTGCAGCACTTTGCCAAAACTTAAAAGGATAAAATTTTTATTTCATTAACATAATTTTTGATAATATATTTGCATTAAATAATAAAAGCCAGAACTAAGTCAAACTAGAATTTCTGAATTTTTAATAAATTATTAAATAAAATCCATAATCGTTTATTAAATTTACTTGATTGTTTTTGATTATTGAAATCTGAATAGACAAAACAAACACTTTAATTAATTTATTGGTCATTTTAACTGATGATAAAAATAATAATTGATTGTTTAATACCGTATACCGTGATACCGTGATACCGTGAAACTGTGATATTTGCTGAGAAGGTTATCATACCCTGGAAATCTCATACCGTTATAACCCTATTTCACATGAGAGGCTCGCTGAAGGTCTGCAACATCAAGGTCATGGGTTTGATTCCTTGGGAATGCATGAGCTGACGCAACGAATACCTTGAATGCAGTGGGAAAACGTAATGTAAATTCAACATTAACACATATTCTTGGTCATATATAAATTTAATAATCATTATAAAATGGTTAGTTCCTGTCTTTGATTCTGATTGGTCAATATCTGTGTTTTATTCAGGATAAAACACGACTATGACCGCTTCACCAAACAGTTCCGTGTATCACTACGCAACACCCTTAGCAACCACTCTTAGCAATGTAAACTGTTTGTTATCAGTATTGTTCATTGAAGTTTACTGTATTATGTAGAAGAGTATTGTGAGAAAGAGATCGAGTGAGTGAGTTTATTACCTCCATTCAGATTTAGCATTTTCCTTCAGGTCAGTCCTATCCGTTTTCCGATGTATTATCTTGTCCTTTTAACAGTTAAGGGGTTTTCCCGTGACTGACAGCGCTAGTCAAAGCATTTGTCAGTTGCGTCTTGTTCTGTGTTCGCAACAATTCAGTCTTTTCAATGTAAAAGTCTTCGCTACTGACTGACACACTCATAAAGACACTCTTTGCCGCCATCTAATGGCATAATAATGTAACTTCTGTTCACGGACAATTTTTTCCGGTGGAAGGAAGGCTTTTAGGAAAATTTTACTTCATGAAAGTTCCATTATTACATATTTTTGGCTTTAATATTTGTATTGTGTGGTAACTGTTTTATAAAAGCAATAAGGTACTCGAGGCTAGTGCTGTATCGTGAATAAGTCACGTGACTTATTCACGATACAGCACAGCTTCTCGAACCTTATTGCTTACATAAAAAAGGAATTTATACCTGTATGATATTCCGCTGGATCAGCAGTTTGAAAAATGGATAGATCAGCTGCGGGCGCCATCTTCTGGTCAGTCGCTGGGAATTTATTTGGCGCATGACCCTCACAGTGCATTATGGGTATTCTCTAACCATTGACTGTACATCGGTTGTACACTCATTATTGCGGTGCATTATGGGATTGAATGAGCACACTCGATTATGTCCACTATGGATTCATCACTACAAATGTCTGTTCACCGCTAAAGTCTGTCATCAGAATGATTTGGTTTAATTCCCTCCAGAAGCGTCTCACACAAATGTGAAAAGAGCCTGAATGCGCAATTTACATTTTTATTACTGACATTTGATTATTTTGTTCTCTTGAACACATGGGATAGAAACGCTGCTTTATTCAAATTTTGCACAAAAGTTAAATTCACAACTTTGAACACTTTTGAGATACTATTAGGGTTTTTTTTCCAAGTAACAGTTTTAGTTTTAGATTGAGATCTCATCACAGACTTCAGTATCTTTGCACATCTGAGCCCAGTTTAAGACACTGTTGAGACCTCTAGAGGAGAAACAACTGAGACATTCAGGAGCTCAAGCTCTCGAGTGGCTGGCGCTTTGGTCCATCGACCCCTGAAGGACGTCCTGCGCCCAGAACCCCTCCTGCCCTGTCTCTGCCCAAAGCGCCAGGAATTATCAAGCCTAACGAAGCGTTCGCCCACTCTGACTGATAAATATTTATTTGGAGAAGCCAAATGAATCTGAATGGATGCGGGAAGGTGCGGTGAGCCTCATTGAACTGCTCTGGCATGTCCAAAGACCATAATAATCATAATAATGACAATAATCCCACATCACCATGGACACAGCGCTGTGGCATCCTGCCAATCCCAGCAACATCGCCTCACACACACGTAGATGTATAGCTGAGGAAATGATGTCATACTTCTTGAGTTCATCTAGACATTCTGATAATCACCTGTTACGTATGATTAGTCTTTGGTTTCTTAAACTATTAGTTCACTTCAGAATTAAAATTTCCTGATAATTTACTCTCCCCCATGTCATCCTTTCAAGACGAGCATTTGTGGTTAAAAAGTATTTACATTTAATTTTTTTAGAAAATGACTGATGGTTTCTCTAGATCAGACTCTTATTCCTCGTCTGGGATCATGTAGAGCTCTTTGAAGCTGCACTGAAACTGACATTTGGACCTTCAACCCGTTGAACCCCAGGGAAGTCCACTAAAAATCCTGGAATGTTTTCCTCAAAAACCTCCATTTCTTTTAAATGAATTTCTCTGAATTTACACTATGTATAAGAAAAAGAAAGTGTGTTTTATAGAATGTCTATATTTATATCAGTGTCAGTGTTTCTGAACTCCCTGAAACGCCTCCATTGTAGTCTTGAGTTTTCTTCACAATATTTCTCATTTAAATAATTAATGCGCAGAATAAAGGGGCGGGGCCTGGTTGAGTTAGTTAGTAGTGTGTTGAAACTGGCGGTTATGGTAAGGGGCGGGGCATTTCCCAAACACCAATCACAACACACTGCTCCAGCCGACCAATCAGTGCACATTGTGCTTTTCAGAAGGAGGGGCTTCATAGAGACAGGAACTAAACAGAGCGTTACTGACAGACTGGGAAGAGAAGAGCTGCAACAATGATGAATATGAGGAAAATAATCAACATTCAATCTAGTTTTTCTATGCAGTTATATAACCAATTTGCAACAGTGTGTGATTATTTCAACACTGAAAAGCACCTGACATCTCTCAACTGTACCTGTGAGCTGCAGTTGAATACGTGACAGTGTTTGTCGGGCAGTTCCTTGAGCTTTGACTTGACAGCTGGGACCAATTTCTGCCCCTCTAAACCCCCCCGTGTGAAACCCTAAAGCCCCTGATCTGTCCACGGCCCCGTTTTTTCCCCCGCCAAGGGTTTGAGCCGCAGGGAACAGCCAGAGAGCCGAACACTTCCAATTATATCTCTACCGCCTTTCCAATAAACACACACACACCAGCACACAGGTGCAGGAATGTGCAGCACACACACACACACATGCAATTACTTCCTCTTAGGGCCGTCACATCTGTGGAAAAATGCCACATGAAACTGGGAATGTGTTTTACTGCGCGGCGCTAATGCAGGTGTGAGAGAACGACAGAGGAAGAGGACACTGACACTATTTACTACAGTAAAGCCATTGAAGAAAGATTCAATGGGGTTCTATTTAGAACTTTAGGATTCTTGACTCAATTCTAAAGAACAAAGGTTGGTAACACTTTATAATAACTCACACTAAGAAGCATCAGTTAATGGTGCCCTAGAATGCTTTTTCACAAGATGTAATATATGTCTAAGGTGTCCCCTGAATGTGTCTGTGAAGTTTCAGCTCAAAATACTCCATAGATTTTTTATTATTCATTTTTTTAACTGCCTATTTTGGGGCATCATTAAATATGCGCCGATTCAGAGCGTGTCCCCTTTAAATCTCGCGCTCCCCACCCCCCAAGCTCGTGACTCTATAATACATTTAAATATTTTATTAATCATTTACTTACACTTCCTAAATGATCTTATGAACCACTGACAACTCCTAAATAAAAGGTTTGTGAATAATGTAATGCATAATTTAGAAATGATAAAAATGATGAAAATACAATTATTAAACTCATTATAGATATGCTTATAAATCAAGAACAAAGCATTTATAGATTTTATAGACATTTAAATGGCTTACTAATGTCTATTACTGCTTTATACATGATGAATTGACTATTTACTAATGCTTAACTAATGATTCATAGCGTGAGTTATTATTAAGTGTTACCCAGATGTTCTATACAAGGAGAAATGTTTTATGGTTTTAGCATATAATAACCCTTTACTAGAGTTTTGCATGGGGAAACATCACTCATATTTTCTTTAAAAACATAGTAATCTAGTTTCTATATGATTCTGTGCCTCATTGTCTCCAGAATGAATCTTACAGATGTTTGATTGTGCGAATCTATTAGTGACTCAACAGGAGGCAGGAGCTCTTGACTAAACCGAGCCGACCGACAGAAAAATCACCTTGAGAATTTGTTGCAATCTGGGTAAGACGGAGTCTGTCGGGACGTTCGGTGTCAGCGTAAGACCTGCTCGGAGCCCAGCGGGACGCTAATGACTTGCACTCGGCTTCACATTCAGACGGTCCGTCTGCGATTCCTGAGCGGAGCTGATTGTTTGGCTTTGTGGAGGAAAAACAGCAAGAGCAAAACTGAAGCTGGAAGGTCACAGAAAAAAAGAGAGAGACTCTGACTGTGAAAACAGCGACAGTTAATCAAATGGCATGTCCAAATATTTAGGGGCCGTGGAGCGACAGTGGGGCCCTTCAGAAAGAAACACAGCGTTTCAGAAATGCAAGAATCTGGCTATTATTACAAACGCCTGTTTTTGATGCACCGCAATTGCGCATGTGAAACATTATTGTGTTGGCTTGAAAAAACACTGAAATACTGAAATCCTATTTAAGGTTATTTGTTATTCTAGATGGATCGGACTTACGGACAACATGCTAAAACATGCTAAATTATGCAATGTGCATTAAATCATGCTAGCAACATGCTAAAAAATGTTAAATCAAGCTAGCAAAATGCTAAAACATGGTAACAACATGCTTATTAATGCTAGCAACATGTTAATTCAAGCCAGCAAAATGCTAAAACATGCTAACAATTTGCAAAATAATGCTAACAACATGCTTAAGCATGCTAGCAAAATGTTAAATCATGCTAACAACATGTGTATTCATGCTAGCAACATGCTAATTCAAGCCAGCAACATGCTAAAACAAGCTAGCAAAATGCTAAAACATGCTGGCGACATGCTAATTCATGCTAACAACATGTTAATTCAAGCCAACAAATGCTACAACATGGTAACAGCATACTTAAGCATGCTAGCAACATGTTAATTCAAGCTAGCAAATAATTGCTAAAACATGGTAACAACATGCTTATTCATGCTAACAAAATGTTAATTCAAGCTAGCAAAATGCTAAAACATGCTAACAAAATGCTAAATCATGCTAACAACATGCTTAAGCATGCTATCAAAATGAAAAATAATGCTAACAACATGCTAAAGCATGCTAGCAAAATGGTAAATCATGGTAACAACATGCTTAATCATGTTAACACCATGTTAATTCAAGCTAGTAACATGCTAAGAAAAAGGTAACAACATGCTTATTCATGCTAGCAAACATGCTAATTCAAGCTAGCAACATGCTAAAACATGCTAGCAAAATGTTAAATAATGCTAACAACATGCTTAATCATCTTAGCACAATGTTAATTCAAGCAAGCAACATGCGAAAATATGGTAACAACATGCTTATTCATGCTAGCAACATGCTAATTCAAGCCAATAACATGCTTAATCATGCTAACAACATGTTAAATCATGCTAACAACATGCTTAATCATGTTAGCACCATGTTAATTCAAGCAAGCAACATGCGAAAACATGGTAACAACATGCTTATTCATGCTATCAACATGCTAATTCAAGCTAACAACATGCTAATAACATGTTAATTCAAGCTAGCAAAATGCTAACAAGATGCTTAATCATGCTTGCAACATGCTAAATCATGCTAGCAATGTGCTAATTCACACTAGCAACATGCTAAATAATGCTAGCAATGTGCTAAAACATGCTAGCAACATGATAAAACATGCTAGGAAGTTTATAAAACTTTCAAACTTTGTCAAGCCAACATAAGTTTGTCCCGACAAACATTCTAGTTTTTATCTAAACTATCAACTTTAAATCAAATGATTGAATGCAACAATTGTTATTCAACGAAAAGTTTAATTTCTGGATAAAATGCCATCACACTTAAATGGAAAATAATTTTTCATTTGTAAAAATATCTTAAGTAGCATATGTTTTCTTCACTTGTTTGTCATCCGCGATCAGTAAACATCAGTGTTTTTGGTAACATTACTCGTGCTTTGAGCTTTCAGCATGAAAAGCGTTCGGTAAATAATGTTTTTAAAGTCATTCTTTTTCTCAACGCAGATCAAAGCGTTTCAAAGGACGACTCTTTCACGAGACCCCCCAGCTGCTCAGTTCCACCCATGATTCATTGCTCAAGACATCAAACCAAATGAGTCAGCCTCCTCCGATGATTCGCAGGTCTGTGCGCTGTGTTCAGGAATAAACTCTTTAAATCACTGCAGGATTCACCGTGAGAGACTCGTGCAGCTCACGAAGGCACAGAGATCAGATGCTGAAGTTTGAGTGTGTGTGGCACCCATCTCTCTCTCTCTCTCTACACACGTCCTTATGTCTCTGTCAGTGTCATCCTGCTAGCTGTCAGTCATTGCCGTGGCGACACAGGTGTGACTGTCTCTCAGATCTGTATGGAAGCTTGTTTCCGCCATGGAATAAAAACATTAAAAAAAAATCTAAACTCAGAATCCTGAGTTAAAGCTTCCATACATCAGATTCCCTCTTTCATGCAGTTTTTCTGGATGCATGTGTGTGTATTACGTGTAAGCTGCAGTCTAAGAGGCTCCACACACACACACACACACACACACACACACACACACACACACACACACACACACACACACACACACACTGTAACCTGCTGTACAGACACATCTGTTTTGTTTAAAGCACTTTTTTTCTCTTCACGTCCAGAAAGCTTTTGGCACTTTGCAGAGAATGAATGCAGCTGTAGGGGAAATACCAAAGCTCTCGTAAATGTTATTAAAACCATTAGCCCGCTCTCTTCAAACACACACACACTGCACTGCTCTAAAATAGCGCTAATCAAAAGAGGATGTTAGTTTTGAACTAATAATCCAAAAGGTTAATTGAAAGCATTGTGTGCATGTTTCAATTCTCTGGTGTTAAAATACAGACAAAGAAATGGGATTCCTGGACATGTGCTTGGACAGATCGAGCGAGACAGACTTAACAAACGAGCGCGAGTGATCTGGTGTGTATAAATAGAGGTTTGGATCTGCTGGGCTCTACACAACCGACGGCTCTTGCAACAGGCTGCCAGAGATTCAGGAGTGAGTTTGATTTGGACCAGAACACAGCTGACAGAAGACACTATTCCTATTCAGACTACTGTGAATGAAATGAAATGAAATAATAAAATAAAATAAAATAAAATAAAATAAAATAAAATAAAATAAAATAAAATAAAATAAAATAAATAAAATAAAATAAAATAAAATAAAATAAAAATAAAATAAAATAAAATAAAATAAAATAAATAAAATAATACAAAATAAAAAATAAAATAAAAAAAAATAAAAAAAAAAAAAAAAAAAAAAAAAAAAAAAAAAAAAAAAAAAATGGAAATAAAATAAACGGAAATAAATAACAAAAATAAATATTGAAATAAATACACTGACTGGAAATATGAAAAAAATTAAAATAGTGTAAAAAAATATAAAATAAATGAAAAAATGAAATGAAAACTATGTAAAATAAAATACAATGAAAAAATAAAATAAAATAATGGAATTAACAACAAAAACATCAAATATTAAAATAAATACATTGACTGGAAATATGATTTTTTTTTTAAAGTGTAAAATAAAATAAATAAATAAATAAATGGAAATAAAACTAAAATAAAATATTAAAATAAATACAAATGCATTAACTGGAAATATGATTTTTCTGTGTAAAATAAAAAAATATAATATTAAAATAAATAAATTGACTGGAAATATGAAAAAAATTAAAACAGTATAAAATAATAAAAAAAAAATATATAAAACAAATGAAAAAATGAAATAAAAATATTAAATAAAGTAAAATACATGAAAAAATTAAATAAAAAAATGAATGGAAATAAAATATAAAAATATTTTTTAAATAAATCAATTGAATGAAAATAAAAAAAATTATATAAAATAATTAATTAAATTATGAAATAAAACAGAAATAAAAAAGATTTAAAAATATAATATAAAATACATTAAAATAAAATATCTCAAATATTAAATTTCTAAAAATAATTTTTTTCATATTTCCTTAGTGAAATAATATTTAACTTTTGCAGTTGCGTTCACACAGTAATTTTCATAAGGGTTAAAATATCGAAAAATGTGTCTTTAAAAGTGAAATAATATTTCTTAAAAAGGTCAAACTGACGTTGTCTGAGGGAAGCAGCAAGTTATCATGTTTTTGGTCATGAAGTAATACCATGGTATTCTTTGAAGCACCTTACCATGGTAGATGGCAAACACCTTATAAATACTATGGTAATCATTTAGTACAATGGTATATTTTAAAGTACTACAGCATTAGCATCTGATAACAGGGTAAGGCCACAGTTCTAATTTTATAATAAGGGGTAAAAAAAAAACTTTTCAAAAGTAAAATATATAATTTTGGATTAAAAAAAGTGATAAACACACTGCGATCATAACACACAAACCCGCTATGTCCCAAACGATGGTGTCTGTCTCTCTGTCTGTCCGTCTCTCTCTCTCTCGAGGAGTGTTGGAAACACAGTAAAGCGGGCCAAAGTTCAATAGGGTTGCTAAGCAACAGGCTTGTCAGTGCCTGGAGCTGATTGTCATGGCCTGCAGTGATGCCAGGCTGCATCTCTGTGCCAACCAATGCCAACCGAGCCGCCATCTTTAACCACGTCACAGAGACGTTCTGATGGGTTTACTGGAAGTTACTGGAGACTGAGAGAGAGAGAAACAGCTACAGGGGCCCAGGAGGGACATGCGGTTCCTCTGCTCCACTGCAGCGCTGGGACTCGGGGAGCGACAGGAGGAAGAGGAGGAGAGGAAACACTCATGACAAACGATGAGGTGAGAGAGAGACAGACTCCCGCTCACATCCGTCACGTGTGTCAACATTCGCATCTGTCCCATTTCAAAAACCAGAGACTGAATCACAGAGTTAGTTTCAAACAAAAATTAATTCATTGAAGTTCATTCAAATGAAATCAGTTTAGTTGGGTCAACTCAATTTAGTTGGTTTAGGTCAAATTAATTTACTCTAGTATGTTTAACTTTATTACATTTGTCAAACTGTGTTGGTCCAACTAATTTACTGAGGTTTAATTAATTTTCTTATGTTTGAACATGCAGTTTTATATTTATAAGAATCGAACCATATTCTACAAACAAATTCACTCCCTGAAAAATCCAGGTAGGGATGATAATACATCTTTGCTTGATCTCTGTTTTGATCTGCCATTTGATCTTTCCACACATATTTTCCAGAACATATTTTGTGGATCATCTGATTTTTGGCAGTGTGAAAGGTCACTGCAAATGACCATAGAAGCCCGTCTAAATCCAGACATAAACACACACAAACACTAATCACACACACACAAACTCACACTCCAAACCAGGCAGTTTTGTTTACATTCCAGCGTTCGTATGCCGTGCTGTGTGTGTGTGTGTGTGTGTGTGTGTGTGTGTGTGTGTGTGTGTGTGTGTGTGTGTGTGTGTGTGTGTGTTTCACATGCAGGTGGACGTCTGAACTTACGAGAGCATTTATTTTAAAATGTGTCAGGTCAACCGCTCTCCTTACACACACACACAGTCCACAACTTAAAAATTAACACTCACCAAGCACCAAAATGCGAGTAAGAAATAGCTTAGGCAAGTAATAAAATATAAACTTAATTGCTAGCTGGCTGACAACTTAATACATGGAGAATAATATATAGTTTAAATGTAATCTGGAGTAGCTAAGGTGCTCTGAGTATTTGTTATGGTATTCTGGATGGTTACTAGGGTGTTGCTAGGAAGTTGTTTTGAGTGGTTTCTTTGGCATTACAAGTGTCTTCTGGTTGTAAGGCATTACTAGGGTGTTCTGAGTGGTTTCTAGGCACTTACTAGAAAGTTGCCACAGTGTTCTGGCTAGTAACTAAGGTGTTGCTAGGAGGTTACTACAATGTTTTGAGTGGTTGTTACGACATTGCAAATGTCTTCTGGCTCTTTTTTCTAGGTAAGGCATAACTAGGGTGATCTGAGTGTTGCTAGGCACTTACTAGACAGTAGCCAGGTTGTTCCAGGTGGTTACTAGGGAGTTGCTTAAGTGTTTTGAGTGGTTTCTATGCCATTATAAGTGTTTTCTGGCTGTAAGGCATTACTAGGGTGTTCTGAGTGGTTTTTAGGCACTTACTAGACAGTTGCCAAGGTGTTCTGGCTAGTAACTAGGGTGTTACTAAGAGGTGCTACAGTGTTTTGAGTGGTTGTTACGGCATTGCAAATGTCTTCTGGCTCTTTTTTCTAGGTAAGACATAACTAGGGTGATCTGTGTGTTGTTAGGCACTTACTAGACAATAGCCAGGTTGTTCTGGGTGGTAACTAGGGAGTTGCTAAAGTTTTTTTGAGTGGTTTCTATGGCATTACAAGTGTTTTCTGGTTGTTAGGCATTACTAGGGTGTTCTAAGTGGTTTGTATGCACTTACTAGACAGTTGCCAAGGTATTCTGGCTAGTAACTAGGGTGTTACTAAGAGGTTGCTACAGTGTTTTGAGTGGTTGTTACAGCATTCTGGCAGTTTTTTTCCGGGTAATGTGTTACTAGATTGTTTAGAGTGGTTGCTCAAGGTTGTCAGGGAGTTACTAGGGTGTTGCTAGGAAGTTGCTAAAGTGTAAAGAGGGGTTGCTATGGAATTCTAAGTGCCTTCTGGCTGACTTTTCTGGGTAAAGCACTGTCAGGGTGTTCTAGATAGTTACTAGGGTGTTGTTAGGCAGTTGCTGAAGTGTTTTAAATGGTTTCTACAACATTACAAATGTCTTCTGGATTTTTTTTTTTCTAGGTAAGGCATAACTAGGGTGATCTGAGTGTTGCTAGGTACTTACTAGACAATAGGCAGGGTGTTCTAGGTAGTTACTAGGGTGTTGCTAGGCAGTTGCTAAAGTGTTTCGAGCAGTTGCTACAGCACTGCAAGTGTTATGGATGTTTTTTTCTGGGTAAGGTGTAACTATAGTGTTTTGAGTGGCTGGGTGTTACTAGGCAGTTATTAAAATATTCTGAGTTGTTGCTATGCAGGAGCTAAGGTTTTTTTGTGATTTGCAGGTAGCTGCTAGAAAGACAGACAGAGAGACGGACGCATACACAGATAGATAGATCTGGCACAAAGTGAGTTTTTGGACTTTGTACACACACACAGTTTGATAACACCTGTGACCACCATCAGACCTGACCCCAGCTGACTTCACGGCCCCGGTGGGGTCACGGAGGCCTTAGGGTTGTGTTTGTGTCCACCCTACCACACACGATCAGAGGGCACACTCGCACGCAACCTGGTGCCCAGATGGGTACTGTACACCACCCCGAAATACAGCGCTCACTATTTCCTGGAACATACACACACACACAGGGACATCAAAACACACAAGTCTCCCACATTCTCCGGCTTTCAAGTCCACCGGCAGCGACTCAGATGGGCTTTGGTAGCAGGAGGTAGAGGATTGTGGGATTCTGCCATGTGTGTGTGTGTCCTGTTCAATCTCTGTGCATTAGTCGTGTTTAGTAGCAGTAACATTCCCACAAGTCACTCATACAAATGATGATTTTAAATTCCTAAATTATTCAAGTTCACATGTGGCGTTTTGGTAATAATCTCCCGTTTAACATGTTTGGAAGGAAATACGCATTCATAAAACTAATACCATGTTGTTTTGGACATGAACTATGATAATTGTAGAGTATTCTTTATGGTGTATGAATATGGTAATCATTCAGTACCACTTAATCATCAGAAATTACAATTAGTAGATTTTGAACATGTACGATTGTATTCTTTGAAGTATTTTTACACAAAAGTACCATACATACGTACATTAAATGCCTATATATATATAATAAGTGTGTCAAAACGTGTCACAGCAGGTTTGATGTCAAGCTTAGATTACCACTGTAACTTTTCCACTCATAAGTGCTACTTGCGCGCATGACATTTCTGTAGGCAGACGTGAACGGACACCTGTGCTCTGGATCCTCAGATGAGCAGGAGGGCGTGTGGACTCTTGATGGAAGATGTCTTTTGTGTCATGATATGAAGCACCAAATGAATGTCTGTCACCACCACCTTCTGCAGCTGGAGTGTGTGTGTGTGTGTGTGTGTGTGTGTGTGTGTGTGTGTGTTTGGGGGCCACATGGTGCAGGTTGTTCATGTTGAAGTGGAGGGCTAACAGTGCCCCCTGGGGATGAATAACACACTCTCTCGCTCTCCTTTCTTCTCTCCGTCTCTCTCTCTTTCTCTCGCCGCAGTCGCACACCTGCACCGAGGGAGAGAACCATGAATAACTCATGCTTTATGTCAGTGGACTTCTGAAATGAGAAGAATTGCTTCATAATTAGCCTGTCAGTTTCCACCAGTTTGACCCATTCGATCATCTTTTGGCATGTTGAAATTATTGCGATTCGTGCAATTCGATCACACATGATGGAGTGATTTTGAGTGACACAAACCAACTAAACATGATCCTGTCCCTCACTTTCCTTACCGTTCACTCTCCACACTGTTCTGTATAACATAAAGGTTAAAAAAGGTTAGATAATTCATCAAATCCACTGACAATACTGACATGTGTGCTGTTGATTTCCCTCCAAAATGGTGTCGCTTCCTGTGGACGATGTCATGAAGGGATTTCACAAAAGCAGGGAAAAGTAATTTTGAGGACTTAAATGATCTCAATATATATAAATATATTCATGTGAAAACATATTCATTGAGATACTATAGGTGTTGATATTTTGTTAATATTAGTTTTTATATTTTTGGTTTTAATAAGTTTATTCATTTTAGTACTGTCAAATCGATTAATCGCAATTAATTGCATCTTACAAAGAAGTTAGTAAATATATATGTTTGTGTATGTATGTATGTATGTATGTATGTATGCATGTGTGTGTACACACACATACACATATATATATATATATATATATATATATATATATATATATATATAAACATACACACACACATATATGTATATATATATAAACATACACACACATACACACACACATATATGTATATATATATATATATATATATATATATATATATATATATATACACACACACACACACACACACACATATATGTGTGTATATATATATATATATATATATACACACACAAACTTTTATGTTAGATGTGATTTATTGCGATTAATCGATTTGACAGCACTAAAATGAATAAAAACTACATAGACTATATTTAACTGTACATTAAAAAATACAACAAAATTACTAAAACTTTAAATAAAAAGCAAAAATATAAAGACATTGAAAATATTATTTAAAAACTATAGTAGTATCTCAATGACACTAAAATAACATCAAATCGATTAATCGCAATTAGTCGCATCTAACATAAAATTTTGTAAATATATGTTTGTGTGTGTGTGTATATATATATATAAACTTTCATGTTAGATCGATTAATCGCGATTAATCGATTTAACAGCACTAAAATGGATAAAAACTACTGTATATAGACCTATTTTAAAAAATACATACAACAAACTTACTAAAAGTTTTAAATTAAAATATTACTAAAAACTATAGTAGTATCTCAATGACACTTAAATAACACTATCAAATCGATTAATTGCAATTAATCGCCTCTAATGATTTTTCTAAAAGTTTGTAAATATAATATGTTTGTGTATATATATATATATATGCATGCAAACTTTTAATCGTGATTAATCGATTAATTAATTTTTACTTCAGTTTTAGTTATTTTAGTAGCCCACATCAAGTTTAACTAAACGAAAATGAGAAATGTTGCATTGGCAACTTTATTATAGTTAAAGTTCATTTTATTTCAATTAACAAGTTTTTATTATTGTTTTACGTTTAGTTCACTATGATAACCCTGCTTAGTACTCAACACATGAAACTGTGACGTATCCTACTCAACTATTCAGCATAACTAAAGTCAACTTAGTACAGGTCTATCCTCTCATCCTGTACAAGAACAGTGCATTTCAATCGATACTTTGTGTATCCAAACCGACAGCTATAAAACACAAAGTCAGAAGGAACGAGAGAACGTGTGAACACGGGCGGAATGAAAGAGAGACGGAAACGGAAAGAAAACAGCGAAAGAAAAGGCCGTCTTCACTTAAACAAATTCCACTGGCATCTTGTAGGTTTTTATTCGGCGCGTTTGGCCCCGGGCCGCATCTGCGGGCCAGCTGTTAGCGAGGAGAGACGGGCCGCGCGCTCCACACCACAACAGCCAGCGGTAATTGCTAGTGCAGGATATTAAATGTAGTCGATGAAAATGTTTACTGGCGATGAATATGCATAACGATGAGAAGAAAATGGCAGCAGCAGATTAAAAAGAGAGGCAGCTTGTTTACAGGGGAGACGAAAGAGAAAATAGGCGAGTGTGTGTGTGTGTGTGTGTGTGTGTGTGTGTGTGTGTGTGTGTGTGTTTGTGTGTGTGTGAGGAATGTTGCTTGGCCCGATGCCTGAAATAGGAGAGAGGAACCTTTGGGCAAGGCATTAGGGAGTAAAACAGATGGTTTGTGAACCTTTTATTAGGCAGAAAAAAAAGCATTAATCAAAGCGAGGCAGAAAATGGCAGCAGCTCTTTGTTGCAGCACTATTTTTTTGCTGGATTTGTTGTTTTTTGTTTTTAAAGGTGTTTCTGCGGCGTGTTTTTCTGTCGTAGTTGTAGCGGCGACATGCAAACATTAATGATATACTGTCTGTCTAACATACGTGAGTCACGGAAAACATTCCCGCAGCTGAAATATCGCGTTAACGTCCACAATATACAGTTATTAATGTTGTGCGGTACAGAAACTCAGTTGGAATATTGGAATACGAACATCTACAGCTAACGTGTTTCATAATTTTAATAATGAAGTTCCATTTCTTAACATTAGGAGTTAAAATGAACAATAAAAATACTTCTAAAGCATTGTTAATTAATGAAATAGTTTACTAATACATTATTAACAACAAAAGTTGTAATTGCATGATGTATTTTGTATGAACTAACATTAAAAGATTAATAAATACTATAATAATTGCATTGCATTATAAAACATTAACTAACAGAAACTTGTTGTAAAGTGTTACCATCTCAAATATTGTTTTTACTGATGATGAATTTAATATTCCTTGTGTCCTAAATATAACTTTCCATGCAGTTAAATATTTGTAAAATCTCTTTAACTAACAAAAGCCAGTTTCTTAACATCATTTTGGGGGGAAAAGACAACACAAACATAAAAACGTGCATATTATCAATGAATTTGATGAATCGGCTCTTTATGAACATCCTGTCATTGTGTAAATAATGAAGTCTGCTAAAACACAAACACGTTCTTAAACTGTAACACGTGCAAATTCACATATTAAAAGAGTTTCTGCAGAAGAGAAATGACCCACATTCACTGAGTAAATATTTGATGGCAAGTAAAGCTGCTACAGATGAACAACAGTTATAATAGAGTGACCATCAGCTGACGACAGGCAGGTGTGTGTGTGTGTGTGTGTGTGTGCGCAGCTGCTTCAGAATCTCTTTGTCAGGTGTGTGTTGTTTCTGATTTTAGCAGCACAACAGGCAGTGCAGTATTATTTTTGTACCAGCCTGGCAGAGAAAGTGTGTGTGTGTGTAACGGAGATGACCTACTTTAAGAAAACACCAGAATCTCAGAGTCCGGTTTTACTGTTCACACCATGACATATCTAAAGAAAAAACACAAATGACATCTCAAATCAAAATGATCCACTGTTTCTCATAGACATTAATGCGTTTAAATGCAGATCAAACAGAGGACTCGCCATCAGATGAGACATTTTTTGGAAGAGGTTTGCAACTGCGGCCATATTTGCGAAAATCATAAAATATGCAATCAAAAGTTGATATGAACACAAACGTATCTCAAATTATTACATTTTACAACTATGCATATTTTGAGTTTGCTGTATGTTTTTCTAATCAGGAATGTTTGGAGAAACATATTTATACATTGCAAAAGTGAACCATTGAGGAAAAAGGTCACCTAGGTTTAATATATGCCCAAAATATGCATTAGTTACTTGGTAACATTTTATAAAAACATCCCATTAGTTAAAGTGGACCTATAATTCACAAGATGTAATATAAGTCTCCAGAATGTGTTTGTGAAGTTTCAGCTCAAAATCCCCCACAGATCATTTATTATAGCTTGTCAAATTTGCCCCCATTTGGGTGTGAGCAAAAACACGCTGTTTTTGTGTGTCCCTTTAAATGCAAATGAGCTGCTGCTCCCGCCCCCTTTCCAGAAGAGGGCGGAGCTTTAACAGCTCAACAACAACAAAGCTGGAGAATCTCACGCAGCCAAAATGAGGAAAGTGTTCAGCCTTACATTGTTCAAACCGGAGTCGACACTGATGGAGAGACTCAGGAAGAAGTTACAACTTTTAGACGTTTCCGAGCGGCTCGTTTTTTGCAGAGAAATTCTTGCCAAAACAAAGTTACTGGGTTGTCCTTTTTCACATTTTCTGTGTTGATAGATGCGCCGGGACCCGATTATAGCACTTATAAACAGATTTTCATTATATGTTGCATTAACTAATACATTAGTTATAGTAATAATCTTTGTTAACTGTTCATGTTAGCTCTTGTGTGTTAATAAATACTATTTTAATAACGGATTATTAGTAATTAGCTTAGATGAATAAATGCATTAATGTAGTTAAACGATGCTGAATCGTCTTGTCGAGTGTTACATTTATCTGTATGCACCATGTTTATGTTTTGTAAGCGCAGCTT